>NC_073231.2:3037803-3340833 GCF_029281585.2 Gorilla gorilla gorilla | reverse complement strand
CAACACTTTTGACACCCATGCAGTGGAAAGTTGGTTCAACTTTAATTTTTTAGTCAGAACTGTGTAAGCTGAACCAATTAAGATGTCTACGATGTTGGCTATTGTTTGTGCTGTTGATTATCAGTCCTCTTCAATTAGGGCACAAACAAGATTAATTTTTTTCCTTGCAAATTGATATGGATGATCTGTCCCTGTGGACTTCATCTTCCACATCATCTCGTTTCTTCTTTAAAAAAGCTGTCCGCTTGTGAACTACTGATTTCTTTGGTGCATTGTCCCCTCAAGCTTTTTGTAAAGCATCAGTGATTTCACCGTTCTTTCACTCAAGCTTCATCATAATCTAATGTTTGTTCTTGCTTCAATTTTAGCAGAATTTACATTGCTCTGCTAGGGGCTCTTTTCAAACTAATGTCTACTCCTTCTTACTGTCTCAAACTAGATCCTGTTCAAACATGCTATAATAAATTAGTATGAGTTTATTTTGCTGCCAAAATTGAAACCTTTGCATAGTTTTTTTCATAATATACATTTTCCATGAACTTTTTAAGGCCTCTCATGTATCCACAGGTAGAGTGCCTTACCTATTCTGACTTCAGTCAATTATTCAAGACCTTTCCTTGTCAGTGATACATTAGAAAGGTAGAGTATTGAAAAATAAGAGTAGCTTCTGCTGATTAAGAAATACTATATCTTTTTCTACTTCTTTCCTTTTTTTTCTTTTTTTTTTTTTTTTTCGAGACAGCATCTTTCTCTGTCACCCAGGCTGGAGTGCAGTGGTGTGATCTCAGCTCACTGCAACCTCTGCCTCCCAGGGTCAAGTGATTCTCCTGCCTCAGCCTCCCGAGTAGCTGGGACTATAGGTGCCTGCCACCACACCCAGCTAATTTTTGTATTTTTAGTGGAGACAAGGTTTCGCCATATTGGCCAGGCTGGTCTTGAACTCCTGACCTTGTGATCTGCCTGACTCGGCCTCCCAAAGCGCTGGGATTACAGTCATGAGCAACTGTACCTAGCTTTCTACTTCTTTCTTATTATTTTCCTCCTCTCTCATTCCCATATTCTCTCCTTTCTCCTACTTTCCTCCCCACTCCCTGTTTCCTTCCTTTCATCTTTCCTACTTTCAAGACTTAATATTTCTTGAACCTCAGATGTTATCATAGTATGTTATTTGTTTAATTTTCACATAACAATAATAGTTTAAATACAAATAATATTTATTTTCATCCCCATGTTATCAGTATAACAGTAAAGATGTGGAGAGGCCAGCTGGGCATGCTGGCTCAAGCCTGTAATCCCAGCACATTGGGAGGCCGAGGTGGGTGGATCACGAGGTCAGGAGATCGAGACCATCCTGGCTAACACGGTGAAACCCCATCTCTACTAAAAAAATAGAAAAAATTAGCTGGGCATGGTGGCGCATGCCTGTAGTCCCAGCTACTCGGGAGGCTGAGGCAGGAGAATAGTGTGAACCCGGGAGGCAGAACTTGCAGTGAGCCAAGATCACGCCACTGCACTCCAGCCTGGGTGACAGAGTGAGACTCTGTCTCAAAAAAAATAAATAAATAAATAAATAAATGAAAATAAAATTAAAAAAATGATGTGGAGAGGCCAAATCAATGGCTCTTATATCCACGTTCTTTCTTCTAAATGATTTCACCTTAGTTTTGGTCTGCATCTCTAACCATAGCTAGTTGCAGTAGGACCTTCTATCTGGCCTTGCTGCTCTCATTTTTGGACCTCCTCACTGAAATCAAATTGATCTTTCTAAAATGCAAACCTGGTCTTAATATTTTATTACTTAAAACCCATTGGTGGCTTTCCATGATTTATGGAATAAAGTCAAAATTCCTGTTTTTGCCAACGTTTCTGTGTGCCTCTCATCCCTACATTTACTGATTCCTGTGTGCCATAAATTGCCAGTTGTCCAGAGTTCATTCTCTTTTTGTACTTGGGAGGACTTCTGCATCCTGAAACTTTTCCCCTGAAACGTGCTTGGAAAATACCTACCCATTGTTTTCAGATTCAGGTTAGTTTTTTACTTCAGTTTCTTTTCCTGAAGCTTATACTGACCGCTCCATATGGCTTTGGGGATTAGCTACTCATTCCTTTGTGCCCTTTGTAGATACACATTTATCGTGGAGTCTTTTTTTTTTTTTTTTTTTTTTTGAGACAGAGTCTCACTCTGTCACCAGGCTGGAGTGCAGTGGTGTGATCTCAGCTCACTGCAACCTTTACCTTCCAGGTTCAACTGATTCTCTGGCCTCAGCCTCCCAAGTAACTACAGGCGTGCACCACCGTGCCCAGCTAATTTTTGTATTTTTAGTAGAGATGGGGTTTCACTATGTTGGCCAGGATGGTCTCGATCTCTTGACCTCGTGATCTGCCCACGTTGGCCTCCCAAAGTGCTGGGATTACAGGCATGAGCCACTGCTCCCAATCAGTCATGCAGTCTTTATACTTACTTGTTTACTTGCCTGTGAGCTCACTGAATGCAGGGACTATTTCCTTGTTGCTCTAGCACCTACACCAGTACCTGGTATCCAGAAGCTGTATGCTAAATGTTTGTTGAGTGGCTGTTTGACTGAATGATTGTACTCCTAATTAGTAGATAGAAAGCCATGAACTTCCCAGTTCATCATTCTTTGTGCTCAATTCTTGTTTCTTTATTGTGTTCAAAAGAGTTCCTTAGTGACATAAAACTATGGAGCTAGTATGTCAGCTCATTTAAGCAATGATTGGTTTATGTATATAAGAGGCTTCAATAATTATATATTTTTATTTCAGTTTCAATAAATGATCAATTTATTAGTTTTCTCTGTTTTGGCTTACTGTTCACATTTAATATCAAATAAAAGTGTTTTACTTAAAATTATTCATGCCGATTATGACAGTTAGGTGAATATTACTTTGATTTACATTCCAGTAGTAGTTTTGGTTGAACCCTGAATATGCTAAGACGTCACTTTTCTTTTTTTCTTATGAACAGGCTACTGTGTTTACATATATTATTAAAATCTTCTTTGAAAATACGAAGAGTGTTACATTTCTTATATTTAGTTCTCTGTGCTTCAGAATTCCTGTGATACTTGCACTTAAGTCCTTCTGAGCAGTTGATGTTAATATTTATGTGGTTAATTTCATGAAACATGGTGGTTTTCATTTCTATCATTAATTTATACAGGAGATAGACTGTTTTCCAGGTGTAAGCTCAGTCATATAATTAGAAAAGTTATAAGCAGAAAGGAGTTATTTGGTCTAACCCATTTATTCTACAGATAGAGAAATTAGAGTCCAGAAACTCTGTCTTCTTTAATGTCTTACAGGTATTTAAGAAAAAAGAATAGACTTGAGGTTTCTGTGTTCTGAACCCAGTGATCTTGACACTGTAATGATCTTCATCCATATTATTCACAGAAGTAAATATAATCACATATTAAATAAGAAACAAAAATACTAAGGGGATATTATACTGAAAAATGAAATAATATTATCTTAATTATTTTGATCAGATTCAATATATAGCAGCTTGAAGGCTAATAATTCCAATGATTCTCTGAATAAACCATTTTTCTAATAAGATTACAGGTTTTAGTAATCTAATTATTTTGACCGATGCAAATGTTACCCCGCCAGTCTGAAAAATGTGTTTATTTATATGTCATAAAGAATAATTTATTCCAAAAAGGCTAATTTTCAAAATATATGTATCTTCTGAAACTGTATCTATTTTTTTCCCACGTTTTCTAAATATATTTTAGAGGGCATTTGTAGATTTTCATGGTGCTGAAAAATTAAGGTATAACGGTCTCATGAAGGAGAATAATGTCATTTAGACATTGTAATTTTGGAGGATCACAATATTTTTTGGAATGTGGTTGTTGCAGCACTGGTCACTTATACTAATTATATAATAACATACTATACTAATGCAATAATATACCATATGAAATTATTAAATGGTAAATTCGTCTTAAATCCTCTAGAATACTGCAAAGAAATAGTTTATATAAGAAAGAGTACCATAGCATACGTGAACACAATGTTTCCTATTTTTTTCTTCCTTTTTATTTTTTTGAAGACAAGTCCTCACTCTGTTGCCCAGACTGGAGTTCAGTGCCATGTTCATAGTTCACTGCAACCTCAAACTCCCAAGCTCAAGTGATCCTCTTGATTCAGCCTCTGAAGTAGCTGTGCCTACAGGTGTGCACCACCACACCGGCTAATTTTTAACATTTTTTATAGATATGTTGCCCAAGCTGGTCTCAAATTCTTGAGCTCAAGAGATCTTCTCACCTTGGCCTCCCAGAGTGTTGGGATTACAGGCATGAGCCACCCTACTCAGCCAATATTTCTTTTCTAAAAGACATTTTCTAACATACTTCTCATTTTAACTAACATAATATTCAAAGTGTAGATCTGAGAAAGAGATAGTGCCTGCAGATCTGGGATCCTACATGCTAATATTATGGGATGCATTCAGATCTGATCAGCAGATATTCCATTTATTCTAGAACACCACCAGCAGAAGAATGTAATTACGTCTATCACTAAAACTTTGTGTCAATACAGACTGCTGTATTTGTTATCATAGATGGTCCTTGGATGGCAGCCTTAAGCAGTTTTAAACCTAGACAGGTGATGTACTTTTTCTTCTTGGATAATTTTCATTGTTTTGTCTAATTTGGTTGTAACTAATGTGTTTAATATGGCTTGCTTGTTTTTTAAAAAGTTGTTCAGTATCCTTAGAACTCAGTGCTGATTTCTTTCTCTAGCAGGCCTTTTATATAGGACATCTCACTTTCTCCTGGCTCTCTACTACTAGCATGAGGTCTCTGAAAAAATCAAGACAGCCAAATAATTTGTTATAGAGTAGCCTATGTAGAGGGACAGGGGAGGAGTCATATTCCAAGAGGGAAAGACCTTTGAGCCAGGCTCAATTTGTAGAGGCTGTTGAATGAAAATGAGAGAGAGAGAATGCACACTTTATTGCACTATTAAAGCAAAATTCTGACAATAACTTCTAAAAATGATTCCACTCTTATACACTGAGAATATGACAGACCTTCCAAAAGTATAATTTCTTACATGAACGTCCAGGTATATAAGGAAAAATAACTATTTCATACCAATATCTTCAGCCGCCTTTATTGTTGGTTCACCACATAGGTTTTTATCAGAATCGCAGAACATTAATTTTTTAAATTAGCTACCATTACAACGAGCTTGAGAAGAACTTTCTTTTTAATAATTCGACCCAGATGCATTCTAGATACTCCAGTGTTACGAATCGATGGCTTCATGAGGAGCCGCTGTTGACTCATGCTATCACTGGACACACTGACAGGAAATGTTTTCTTACACCTGTTTTCCTCCTGCTTTTCCTTGGTAGGACTTAGTTCCTTGGCATAGTCCAGTATCAGTGGCAGTCATAGAGAAGTGTTACAAAAACCCAGCTTATTCCAACTTGTGAATTATTTGGCACCCAGGAACCAGGTCTTACAATCTTCAACCCACTTTTTCCTAACATGACCCCTTTTCTGAAATGTTTATTTATATATGATGTAGGCCTGGGGAAAGGACATGGACTTTCAAAGAAAATATTCTCCAATAGATCTCTCAACTCCAGAGAACCTTCTGACTAAATCTGAAAGAATTCCACTGTGCTCTGATAACATCCTTTAATAATGAAGGAAAAGATATTTTTCCCCCAGGAGGATTTTGTAGTGAAAGAGATGGCATAATTTTTTTTTTAAATGTTGTTTATAATCTAATTTGTTTTTCCATTGGTGGGGTGTGTCTTAAATCCTAAATGGTACATCCTTTTCAAAATACTTCTAGTAATAAAATGTTTCTGAAGTTATGTTGTAAATATGATTGGACTATGTTTAATAATGTTAAGTTGATCCCACTTCCCCTGAAATTATATACATAAATGCTGAAAGTATAAATTTCCATATACAACTTCATGGAACATTTTTCTTCCAAGTGTGCATTTGCTAGAATTTGCATTGAAAGGTTTTGGAAGGAGCCTGTTGGTATGAATCCTGTGTGAGCAACACTCAGATTTGTTGCATACTGAACAGCATGCTAAATCTCACTTCACAATCTTAGATTTCTCATCTACCATCTTGAGCTGAATTTAAAATATAACTGCAGTTTATTATGTCACCTGTTCGTCAAACACTGATGCAAAGCTTAGTTTTCAGTGTGAAGAACCCATGACTAGAGAAGGGAAGAAGAAAGGGTCAAGCAGACCTCATTAAAGAGTGTATGGGCAAGAAAACACATCAGATGTCTTGATAGGTTTTTTAAAGTCCTGTTAGACTTGTCATGATTTCCAAAACACTAAATGCCATCTAGTATTTTGGACCCTCCAAAATTACAGTAGAATATTATTATGGGTCATCTTAATTGGAAATATACAGGAAAATCCTGATGATTAATGTAGACTAGTGATAGCTCTCACACATTTATATAACCTATGTTGAAAAGAAAGAAGAAAGGCAGGAAGGAAAGAAGGAAAAAGAGCGGAGAGAGAGGAACAAGAAAACACGTGGATTTGTGGAAATGAAAATTTTTAAATTACTAATTTGCAAGAATGGGTAAGAAAAATACCGAGTATGAACATAAATGCTTTCAATTCCGTTTGCCTCTTAATCCTTCTCAGTCCGTGGCCAGTTTTGAAACTTGGTGTAACTTCCTTCCTTTATTCCTCCCTCCCTTGCTCCCTCCATCCCTTCTTGCCAGCCTCCTTCCCTTCCTCTCTCCTTGAGTTTCCTTCTTCTTTCTTGTTCCCTCCCTCCCTCTCTCTTTTTTTCCCTTAGTTTCCCCGGAAGCACGTATACCAGCCATTTGAATGCTTTCTGCTCATAGATACTGCCAAGCCCCCTCACCCAGACTGCTGACTAGATTTGGTAGAATGGAATGAGAAACATAGACTTTGTGTCTGAGGCGGCCACCTCTGATGCTGCAGACTTTTGCCGTGATTATGCACTCCAGCCGAGGGACGCTAGAGAGGTTGAAATTTCAACTGTGGGATTTGCCATTTTGGAATTTGCAGAAATGTACTGGATATGCTAACAGCAGCCTGGCTAGCCTCCACTTCACAAGGAAGTATTTAAATATACACGTGTAATATGAAGAAAATTGCATTAGATCATAAGGGATGAATTATTTTGTAAATGACTATACCATCAAATACCATACCTGATATCAATCATCTTCATCAGACAGTATCTGTGTATGTAAGTAGATAAACAAAAAAGCAGGAGTTTATTTCTCTCTAATGTATCCTTGACTCTCTAGCGGTGACCTCTGAAATGTCTCTTCTGATCCAGACTTGTTTGAATCATGTGCAACATTTTAGATTTGTCTTTTCTCTGCAAGTTTTTTTTGGTTAAGTACCATAACATAGTGAACCAAATAGTTTTGCTTGCTTTCTATTGATGACACATGATTTTGGCTTTTATCTTCAGTGGAAAATCAATGTGTCACATGGCGTTCACTAAGAAAAAGGTATGGGGCCTCTTTGTAATTCTTTGTCAGATGATTGCTTTATCTTGATTTATGCCTTCAAACTTTTTCCCATTCAGCAGAAAATATTGTGTCGCTATCTGTGAGAGCAAAGCGATCTATACCAATTTATGCTCTAAGTGTAGCCTCCTTCCAGAACTGCTTGTGGAACATATCAACTCACTATAGATTAGGGACATAATGGATTCTTCTTTCTTAAAAGTGGCAGATTGACAATTTTAGTTCATATACAAGCTTTTATATTGACATTAAAACAATATTTCTATGTAAAGTAAAATATTGTAGTTGATTATTATTCGAGGGCCTCCCAGAATTTCAAGGTCTGAAAATAAATTCAATGTTCCTGGTGGTAACAAAATTGCCCCTACTTCCTTGTATCAGGACTGCCATTTGGAACTGCTGGGGAAGCTCTTTTCAGAAATTATTTTCAAAACAGCATTGTTGCCTTTTGCCAAACTGAAATCTGGTTGTAAACTTTTGAAAACTAGTTCCTTGGAATGGAATTCAAGTTGTCTTCTAAGCAAATTTTTTTTTAACTCAAACATACATTCTATCTTGCTTTATTATGTCACTATTTGTGTAGGAAACATATTTCTATTTTTACCATTTTCAATTTATTTACATTTACATTTACATTTGTGTGTGTATATATATACACACATACATACACTTTAAGTTCTGGGATACATATGCAGAACTTGCAGTTTTGTGAAATAGGTATACATGTGCTGTCGTGGTTTGCTGCACCCATCAACCCGTCATCTACATTAAGTATTCCTCCTAATGCTATCCCTCCTCTTTCCTTCCTACCCACTGACAGGCCCCAGTGTGTGATGTTCCCCTCCCTGTGTCTATGTGTTCTCATTGTTCAACTCCCACTTATGAGTGAGAACATGTGGTGTTTGGTTTTCTGTTCTTGTGATAGTTTGCTGAGAATGATGGTTTCCAGCTTCATCCATGTCTCTGCAAAAGACATTAATCCATCCTTTTTTATAGCTGCATAGTATTCCATGGTTTATATGTGCCACATATTCTTTATCCAGTCTATCATTGATGGGCATTTGGGTTGCTTCCTAGTCTTTGCTATTGTGAATAGTGCTGCAATAAACATATGTGTGAATGTGTCTTTATAGTAGAATGATTTATAATCCTTTGGATGTGTACCTAGTGATGAGACTGTTAGGTCAAATGGTATTTCTAGTTCTGGATCCTTGAGGAATTGCTACACTGTCTTCCACAATGGTTGAACTAATTTACACTCCCACCAACAGTGTAAAAGCATTCCTATTTCTCCACATCCTCTCTAGCACCTGTTGTTTCCTGGCTTTTTAATGATTGCCATTCTAACTGGCGCGAGATGGTATCTCATTGGACCAGGGGTGATGAGCTTTTTTTTTTTTTCTTCTTCGAGACAGCCTCACTCTGTCACCCAGGGTGTAGTGCAGTGGCACAATTTCGGCTCACTGCAACCTCCACCTAATGGGTTCAAGCAATTCTCCTGCCTTAGCCTCTTGAGTAGCTGAGATTACAGATATATACCACCACGCCTGGCTAAAGTTTTTTTGTGTGTTTTTGGTAGAGACAGAGTTTCACCATAGTGGCCAGGCAAGTCTCAAACTCCTGACCTTGTGATCCACTCGCCTTGGCCTCCCAAAGTGATGGGATTACAGGCGTGAGCCACCACGCCCAGCCTATGATGAGCTTTTTTTCATGTGTTTATTGGCCGCATAAATGTCTTCTTTTGAGAAGTGTCTGTTCATATCCTTTTCCCACTTTTTGATGGGGTTGTTTTTTTCTTGTAAATTTGTTTAAGTTCCTTGTAGATTCTGGATATTAGCCCTTTGTTAGATGGATAGATTGCAAAAATTTTCTCCCACTCTGTAGGTTGTGTGTTCACTCCGATGATAGTGTCTTTTGCTGTGCAGAAGCTATCTTTAGTTTAATTAGATCCCGTTTCTCAATTTTGGCTTTTGTTGCCACTGCTTTTGGTGTTTTAGTCATGAAGTCTTTGCCTATGCCTATGTTCTGAATGGTATTGGCTAGGTTTTCTTCTAGAGTTTTTATGGTTTTAGATCTTATGTTTAAGTCTTTAATCCATCTTGAGTTAATTATTTTATAAGGTGTAAGGAAGGGGTCCAGTTTCAGCTTTCTTCATATGGCTAGCCAGTTTTCCCATCACCATTTATTAAATAGTCAATCTTTCCCCATTGTTTGTTTTCGTCAGGTGTGTCAGAGATATGTTGTATATTTCATGGTACAATGCCTTCTGTCAATGGGGAAAAATAACAAGCATATATGGGATGAATGAAGTCTGCTATGGTTAAGGTTGAGAATATTTACTGATCCTTGAGTTCAGTCTCCAGGAATGTTGGAAATAGAGAATGGAGATAATGGAGATAAAGAAAAGTTCTGAAAATGACACTTCCCATAGTGTCAAAATTGTGATCTATTGGAGAATTCTGTGATACATCAAAATCTCTGTTTATACTGATGTTTGTTATTGTGTATGAGCATATCTTTATCAGGTGTAGGCTATTTCTGTACTTTCATGTCTTTAAATCAATGTTTCTATTCACATATGTATATGTGCAAATAGAAGCATGTTAATATTATATATATATATTTTCTGTCATTACCATGATTGCTATGATTATCATTAGCATGTATTATTAGTGTGACCGAAGTATCATCAGTATCAGTTTCTTTCTAACTGCAGTGCTCCTGTAATGCTTCATTTCTACAGAGCCAACCTACACCCACCGTTTCCCTGACTATAACTTTACCTAAAGTATAAGCCCTTATAAAGCCATGAAAGCCTACCAAGAATTGTCAAAGAAGCTAGGCAGCAGCCAGGCTCTGCCTTAGGAAAAGACTTTACTTTTTATTATCATGTGCAGTACTTAATTACTTGTTTTGACCTCTAAGATTTTGCTCTCCTATATTTCTATCCCCTGGCTTTCTGATATTTCATGTGATTATATTTGAAATTTTAACCTTGCTTTTCTTTTTGGAATCTCTGATATCTCTGCTGCCACAGGTAATGACAGGTTCCTCTCTAACTGTTGGTGTTATCCCTGGTCAGATTATTACTGATGACAGAAGTAGATGTTTTACGTGGATTCTCTCGATATCAGAAACAAATACAGATATCACAACTCAAAAATGACAGACTGATAACCATTATGAACTTAGATGCAACATTCTTAATACAATATTAGCAAATTGAGTCTAGGAATAGTTAAAAATGATAATGTGTTTTAACGAAGTGGGGTTTATCTCAAGTTGGTTTCAACAACTGAAAATCTACCGTGCTGACAGAAAAAAGAAAAATCACGTGACACTCTCAATAGATGCAAAAAAGGAATTTACAAAATGTAACACATTTTTTAAATTAAAAACTCCCAGCAAACTGAGGATAGAAAAGTACATTTTCAAACTGATTATGTGTTTACAAAAAATCTATAGCAAACATCTTACTTAAAATGGTGAAAGCCTTAATACTTTCTACATAAGATTATGAAAAATGCAATGATGTCCTCTCTCCCTAGTTCTTTAAAGTATTGCATTCAATATTAAATAAGTGGAAATATATACCAAGTTCATTGATAAATATTTAATACTTATGAGATGATAATTCTCCTGAAATTGATCTCTAGATTCAGTGGAATTCCCATGAAACCTTATAGGTCCTTTTGGATAAATTACAAAACTGATTCTAAAACAGGGAGAAAGAAAGAAGGGAAGGAAGGAGGAATGGACAGAAAGAAGAAAGAAATAAAGAGAAAAGAAAAGAAAATAAGAAATAAGTGACACCCAAGTTGGGAAGAAAGAAAAATACTATTCTCACGTGATGTAAACATATACATAGAAAATCCTTAGGCATCTGCAGAAGTGTGCTAGAGGTATGAAGTGAATTTAACAAAGTTGTAGGATGAAAGATCAATAAATAAAATCAATTGTGTTTCTATACACAATCAACACCAATTAGAAAATAAAATTATGTAAGCAATTTAACTTATAATAGCCTCAAAAATAATAAAATAATTCAGAATAAATTTAATAAAAGGTATGCTGATCCAAAATTTCTAAATCACTAATACGAGAGATTGAATAGGTAGAAATATGTATCAAGTTCATTGGTAAATATACATGTCATACTTATTAGATGATAATTCTTCTGAAACTGATCTCCAGATTTGGCACAATCCCAATCAAACCTATAGGCCTTTTTGGAGAAACTACAAAGCTGATTCTAATTTTTTTTTTTTTTAATGCGGAAGTCCTAGAATAGCCAGAGCATGTTTTAGAAAGAAGAATAAAGTTGGAAAACTTTCCAAATTTCAAGACATGTTGTAAAGCTACACTAACCAGTACAGTAAACTTACTGGCATGAAGAAGACATATATATCAGTGAAACAGAATAAATAATTTAGAAATATATCCAGCCTTACATGGCCAAAGTTGCCAAAATAATTCAATAAGGAAATCAATGTCTTTATAAAGATGGTACTATTAAAATTGGATATTAAATGGAGAATATGAACTTCAGAATTACCTCACACCATATCCTCAAATTAACTCAACATGTATTTTATACATAATGTAAATATAAAAAGTATAAAGCTTACTGAATAGGAAAAATTTTTAATAATCTTACTATAGCTAAAAATTTTTTAGATAAGAAAAGGATGGATGAAAATGGAAAAAAATAGTAAGTTGGACTTCATGAAATTAAAACTTTTGCAATTTAAAACATAGCATCAAAAAATGAAAAGGCAAACCACAGATTGGGACAGAATAATTTTAAATATGTCTGATAAAGAACTTTCATCTAGAATGTACACATAACTAAAAAACTAAATAACAAAACACAAATAACTCATTTAACATAATATTTTGACCTAAATGGGCCAAATATTTGTACAGATATTTTAATTTAAAAAGAGATGATGTCCAATACACAAATGAAAAGATACTTAACATTACCCGTCATCAGGGAAATGCAAGTTAAAACCACATTGAGGTACCACTGTACACCCACTGGAGTGGCTGACACGAGCAGAACTGACCATACCACATGATGTGAAGAATTGCTATTCACACCTGGCTAGTGGGACTTCAAAATGGTACAGACATTCTGGAAAGCAGTTTGGCAGTTTCTTTTAATGTTAAACTTAGTACTGATCATATAGCCAAATAATTCCACTGCCACTCAAAATAAATAAAAACATATCCGTACCAAGCCTCATCCTTGAAGTTCATAGCAGATGTGTCCATCAACTTGTAAATGGATAAACCAGTTGTAGATGGAGTACCACTCAACAATAAAAAGGAGCAAACTGATACAACAGCAATATAAATGAATACCAAAAGCATTATGCTCAGTGAAAGAAGCTAGACATGAAAGACACCAATGTATCATTCCACTAATAGGATACTCTAGAAAATGCAAACTGTAGAAACAGAAGCAGATTAGTGGTTGCCTGTGTTCAGGAATGGAGAAAAGATCAAATGCAAAACAGCAAAAGAAAACATTTTGTGATGATGCAGATTTTCTGTATCTTGATCATGATTGTGGTCAAATGATGATATTCATCTGCCGTAACCCATTAAATTGCACATTGAAAAGGGTGAATTTTACTGTGTGTACATTATACTTCAATGGAGCTGTAAATATGTTTGGAGCTTATCTGTGAACATTAGTTGCAGAGCAGGAGTTATTTTTCTAGAGTGGAAATCTGCTGAGTGCCAACTTGAGAAGGGTTGAAAAAAATTAGAACCTTCTTCCAGCACATTTCAGTTAGAACACTCTTAGGATGTCGTTACAGCTGTGCTCTATATTGGAGTCTCTGATGAAATCACATGTCTAACAATCTCAGCATGCCTTTAATCAACAGAATACACACGTGTTTTCTTTTTTTTACTATAAAGGATATACCAAACAACTTTTTCAAGACTTTACTTCAAAAAGGCACGTAGTTTTGCAATATTTTTGGTAAGTCTTTAATTATTTCAAAATGAAAAATTGAAAATAAAATACAGTTATTTACTCAGGCCCCCCCAAAACGGCCTGTACGGGGAATGCATGTGCTGTGTGTGTGTGTGTGTGTGTGTGTGTGTGTTTTGAAGAATTGAAAAAATTTTAGTGGGGTTTTGTAGCATCACTTGGATAGCATCCTGTAGTTTTGTATTGTGTTCGAAATAAAAATAAAGTGAATACACTGATAAAAGAATTTGAAAAGAATTTGCATTATTGCCTAAATTATGTGTGGTTTCCACAGTGGCATGAATCGAGCATCTTTAACCTACATAACAATATATCAGAATGTATTAGGTAAAAAATAAGTAAACTAGTATAACAAAGTTAAATATTTCTAAAGGAAAATTATAGCTTTATTTTTTTCCTGAAATGTTTTGAGGAGATATTTACACCAAAAGATATTATCATTGATCAATGAAACTTTTTCAGAATTTGCTTGTGTCCCACCAATATTTGATTACATAGTGCTTCTGTGAGTTCCATTTCATTAATTTAGCATTGACAGGAGAGAAGGCAATGGCTCTGCAGCCTCTCTTGGTGTGGCATGATCCTGGTTCCGCTGGCTGATCTCTATTAGAACCATGGCCTTAATCATGCCTTTCATGCTTCCAACTTGATTTGCATTTGTTGTGTAATCCAAATTTATTCTCTCGTTTAGTCGCTTCCACCCATAGAAAAGCAGGTCTTTTTCATTTCTCCTTCACCATTGCCCCCATTTTTTCTTTTTGTCCTCCCATGATGAAAAACAAGAGAGAAAACAAACTATAACAACAACAGACACCTTTTGTCTGTGGTCACCAATGCATTGTAGCACTAAACTTTGTTCAAAATCTCTAGATCTGACCTCTATATCTGCTGTTCCCAGAGTTTTTCAATGTATTCTCTAGACTGCTGTGACCCACTGACAGAAAGTCTAGCTATATTTAATTGAAAGTTATTACTGTCTGATATGGTTTGGCTGTGTCCGCACCGAAATCTCATCTTGCACTGTAGCTCCCATAATTCACATGTTGTGGGAGGGACCCACTGAGAGGTAAGTGGATCATGGGGACAGTTTTCCCCACACTGTTCTAGTGGCAGTGAATAAGTCTCATGAGATCTGATGGTTTTATAAGGGGAAACCCCTTTCGCCTTTCACTTGGTTCTCATTTGCTAAATCATGCCTCTCAGCTGATTCTCTCTAGAATTTATTCTCAGGAGATCTAATTAATAACTTGTCAAGCTGATGTCCATCCTTGGGGACAACTCGTATCTGAAGAATGGCCAGTGAAAGGTATTAAAACTCCATACTCCTGCCTCAATTTAGGGCAACTCTGAAGGGTCACCCCAGCTTCTCAGCTCCCCCTTGAGATTAGCTGAGGTATTTGTTGTGACTGCCTCACATCTCAACTCCCTTTATCCAATTCAGCTTTTTCGCCACAGTTGTTGGTTCCTAGGATTTTACCCAGTTAAATGTTCTCTACACAAATCTCTATCTCAAATCTGCTTTACAGGGAATGTGGCCTCAGACAGGTTTTCATTAGGTTCTGGACATAACTCTCATTAGTCATTGATAGGATTCGGCTGTGTCTCCGGCCGAATCTCACCTTGATTGTAATTATCCCCGCATGTCAAGGATGGAGTCAGGTGGAGATAATTGAATCATAGCGGCGGGTTCCCCCTACTGTTCTCCTGGTAGCGAATAAGTCTCACGAGATCTGATGCTTTTAAAATGGGAGTTTCCCTACACAAGCTTTCTTCTCTGCTACCATTTAAGATGTGCCTTTGCTTCTTTTTTGCCTTCTGCCGTGACTGTGAGGCCTCCCCAGCCATGTGGAATTGTGAGTTCATTAAACCTCTTTCCTTTATAAATTGCCCGGTCTTGGGTATGACTTTATTAGCAGCATGAGAGCAAACTAGTACAGTCTGTTCTATAAGCCCAAGTCGGATCACAGAGTCCCGCTTTCTGTTTTTTTTTTTTTTCTAGCCCATATTTCTACTAAAACTTGACTCATATAGACTTAAAACAAAATAATTAAGCATGGCTAATATTTATTTAATATTTTATACGTGGCAGGTACTTTATTTTGTAACTTATCTTTTAATAATCTTTCCAAATCTCTAAAAGGAGAATTCTGCTCTTTTATAGAGAAAATAAGGATGGCTCAATCTTTTGATTTTTATTACAAGCTTTATTTTGTATAACATATAATAAACTAAAAATATTGAAAGTTTAGAAACCATCAGCACACAATCGAGGTGATGGAAATATACTTCACCTCCAGTTTCCTGATGCCTCTTTATAATACATTTCTCTGGCCCCTCATTCCTGGCCCTTAAAAACCACCAAACTGCTTTCTGTCACTGGACAGTAATTTATACAGTCAAAAAACGTATATAAATACAATTTTACACTATGCACTTTTTTGTCTGACATTTTATGTTTTTTTCTCTGCATGTTTTACCTCTAGAGTCTGCCTTGTTTCACTTAGTATAATTATTTTGAGATTCATTCATGTTATAGTATGTATCCATAATTAATTCGGATAAAGCAAGTTAATTCATTAATGTATTGATTGATATTTAGACTGTTTCTAGTTTGGGCTATTATGAATACATGTGCTATGAACATTTGTGTTGATATCATTATATGAACACCTACTTTTATCTCTCTTGGGTAAATACCCAGGAGTGCAATGGCTGAGTCTTACAGCAGAAGTATGTTTAACTTTTTAAGGGACTCTTAAACTGTTTTTCAAAGGTTACACTTTTTTTTTTATTCCCATCAGCAGTGTATGAGAGTTTCAGCTTCTCCACATCCAAGCCAGTGCTTGGCTATTATCAGTCATGCTAATCTTAGCTATTTAAAAATAGATAGTGGCGTCTCATTTTGGTTTTAATTTGCATTGCCCTAAGCATTAATTATGTTGAGCATATGTGCTTATTTACCAAACAAATGTCTACTTTGAAATGTCTGTTCCAGTCTTTCACCCAAGTTTTAAATGGGGTTGTTTGTTTTTCATTATTAAATTTTGAGCTTTTAAAATATATTTTTGATGCAAGCCTTTTATCAGATATATGAATTGCAAATATTTTCTCCCCGCCTGCAGCTTGTCTTTTCAGTCTCTTAATAGATTCTTTTGAAGAGCAGATTCTTTTTTTCAAATTTGATGAGTTCTTCTTATCAATATATTATTATATAAATCATGCTGTGGGGTCATATCAAAGAAAGCTTTGCCTGACTCAAAGTCCCAAATGTTTTCACATCTTCCCTCTCCTCTCCTTTGGGAACTGAGATTACACGTAAATTCAGTTACTTGAAATGTACTGTCTACTATTGCTCTGTTCATGTTTTTTAAAAATTTATTTTCTCTCTATATTTTATTTTGAGAGGTGTCTATCTTTTCTTCTTTAATGACTAATGTGCTATCAGCCTACCATGTAGCTGGGACTACAGCCGCATGCTACTATGCCCCGCTAATTTTTGTATTTTTAGTAGAGATGGGATTTCACCATATTGGTCAGGCTGGTCCTGAACTCCTGACTTCGTGATCCACCTGCCTCGGCCTCGCAAAATGCTGAGATTACAGGCGTGAGCCACTGCGCCCAGCCTCCTTTAGTGTATCTTGTATGTCTCTATTTTAGAACATATAGAATACTGTTTCAATAAGCATTTTAATGTTCTTAACTGATAACTCTGGCACCTTGATTTACTCTGGATCAGTTCTGACTCAGTGATTTTTCTCCTTCTTATGAGCCACGTTCTTCTGTCTTTTGTTGTTACTGTTGCGTCTCTGCTAAACTGTGTCTGGATGTCAGATATGGTGACTTTTATCTTATTGAGTGCTGGAAGTATATATAAATATTCTTGATCTTTGTATTGGTATGTATTTAAGTTTAGTTGGAAAGAGTTTGACTCTTTTTGGTCTTGCTTTAAAAATTCATTAGGTGGGATCAGACCAGTTCTCATTTTAGAGCTAATCACTCCCAACTAGTGAGGCAAGATCCTTCTGGGTATCCCTGGGAATCTTGAGGTGTTTCTGGTTTGGCTGATAAAATAAGCACTATTACTGGACCTTGGTGAGCATGTGTACTGTTACTTTTCATCTTATCTGGGTGTTGTTTCCCCAACCGTAGGTACTTTTCTCTAGGCCTGTCCTAACAATTACTTAGCTATGTACTTTAGGGGGACCCTTTGCAGAGCTCTGGAGTTCTCTTTCTGTGCAGCCCCTTCTTCTCGGAAACCTTGTCCTGAGAGCTCATGTCAACATGGTTTCTGTGGACTCTCAGCTCTGTCCCCTCAGCTCAGGGAGAACAATGGGCTCCTCTTGGGCTCTTCTCCTGGAGTAGTGGGCTGGAAAGCTTTCTCCAGGCATAAATTAGGGCAGTTGATAGGCTCACCTTGTTTGAGACTGACTTTACAGGGTCTTGCAAACTTTTGTGGCATACATTTTGGCCATTTTTTTGGTTGTTTCAGGAGGGAGAGAAAGTCTAGTTCTTGTTACTCCATCATGGTCATTGCAGAAGTCAACCTAACTGATATTTATCAATACAGTCTGTTGCTACACATTGAACTTGCTTAAGATAATTTTTAGATGGCACAGAACTTTCTGTCCATTGAATGAGACTCTCTGCTTATTTTGCAAGTGCTCATTTGTATGGAGACATTTGTATGGAGAAACTTCAAAAAGTTTGTGGAAAAATGAAGTTAAAAGATAAACATTGAAAATGTGATCTTCGGTTTTCATCCCTAAAGAACTGATGGTCCTGGGAACTTAACAATGTCAATGCAGTCTCTTATACATTATTAACTTAAGAAAAATGGGTGCCCTTTCCACATTTGTTGAGATTGGGAAACAAAAAGAAGTCAGAAGGAGCCAAATCAGAGCTGTAAGGTGGACGCCTGACAATTTCCCATTGAGACTCTCACAAAATTGCCTTTGCTCGATGACAGGAATGAGCAGAAACATTGTGGTGTTAGAGGACTGTCTGCTAAAGCTTTCCCAGGTATTTTGCCCTAAAACTTTGGCTAACTTATTCAAAACACTCTCATGATATGCAGATATTATTGTTCTTTGACCTTCCACAAAGGCAACAAGCAAAATGCCTGGAATGTCCCCAAAAAACTGTTGCCGTGACCTTTGCTCTTGAGTGATCCCCTTTTGCTTCGACTGGACCACTTCCACCTTTGGTAGCCATTGCTTTGATTGTGTTTTGCCCTCAGGATCATACTGGGAAAGCCATGTTTTATCTTCTGTTACAATTCTTCAAAGAAATCCTTCAGGATCTTGACCCTAGTTCTTTAAAATTTCCATTGAGAGCTCTCCTCTTGTCTGCAGCTGATCTGAGCACAACACTTTTGACACCCATGCAGTGGAAAGTTGGTTCAACTTTAATTTTTTAGTCAGAACTGTGCAAGCTGAACCAATTAAGATGTCTACGATGTTGGCTATTGTTTGTGCTGTTGATTATCAGTCCTCTTCAATTAGGGCACAAACAAGATTAATTTTTTTCCTTGCAAATTGATATGGATGATCTGTCCCTGTGGACTTCATCTTCCACATCATCTCGTTTCTTCTTTAAAAAAGCTGTCCGCTTGTGAACTACTGATTTCTTTGGTGCATTGTCCCCTCAAGCTTTTTGTAAAGCATCAGTGATTTCACCGTTCTTTCACTCAAGCTTCATCATAATCTAATGTTTGTTCTTGCTTCAATTTTAGCAGAATTTACATTGCTCTGCTAGGGGCTCTTTTCAAACTAATGTCTACTCCTTCTTACTGTCTCAAACTAGATCCTGTTCAAACATGCTATAATAAATTAGTATGAGTTTATTTTGCTGCCAAAATTGAAACCTTTGCATAGTTTTTTTCATAATATACATTTTCCATGAACTTTTTAAGGCCTCTCATGTATCCACAGGTAGAGTGCCTTACCTATTCTGACTTCAGTCAATTATTCAAGACCTTTCCTTGTCAGTGATACATTAGAAAGGTAGAGTATTGAAAAATAAGAGTAGCTTCTGCTGATTAAGAAATACTATATCTTTTTCTACTTCTTTCCTTTTTTTTCTTTTTTTTTTTTTTTTTTTCGAGACAGCATCTTTCTCTGTCACCCAGGCTGGAGTGCAGTGGTGTGATCTCAGCTCACTGCAACCTCTGCCTCCCAGGGTCAAGTGATTCTCCTGCCTCAGCCTCCCGAGTAGCTGGGACTATAGGTGCCTGCCACCACACCCAGCTAATTTTTGTATTTTTAGTGGAGACAAGGTTTCGCCATATTGGCCAGGCTGGTCTTGAACTCCTGACCTTGTGATCTGCCTGACTCGGCCTCCCAAAGCGCTGGGATTACAGTCATGAGCAACTGTACCTAGCTTTCTACTTCTTTCTTATTATTTTCCTCCTCTCTCATTCCCATATTCTCTCCTTTCTCCTACTTTCCTCCCCACTCCCTGTTTCCTTCCTTTCATCTTTCCTACTTTCAAGACTTAATATTTCTTGAACCTCAGATGTTATCATAGTATGTTATTTGTTTAATTTTCACATAACAATAATAGTTTAAATACAAATAATATTTATTTTCATCCCCATGTTATCAGTATAACAGTAAAGATGTGGAGAGGCCAGCTGGGCATGCTGGCTCAAGCCTGTAATCCCAGCACATTGGGAGGCCGAGGTGGGTGGATCACGAGGTCAGGAGATCGAGACCATCCTGGCTAACACGGTGAAACCCCATCTCTACTAAAAAAATAGAAAAAATTAGCTGGGCGTGGTGGCGCATGCCTGTAGTCCCAGCTACTCGGGAGGCTGAGGCAGGAGAATAGTGTGAACCCGGGAGGCAGAACTTGCAGTGAGCCAAGATCACGCCACTGCACTCCAGCCTGGGTGACAGAGTGAGACTCTGTCTCAAAAAAAATAAATAAATAAATAAATGAAAATAAAATTAAAAAAATGATGTGGAGAGGCCAAATCAATGGCTCTTATATCCACGTTCTTTCTTCTAAATGATTTCACCTTAGTTTTGGTCTGCATCTCTAACCATAGCTAGTTGCAGTAGGACCTTCTATCTGGCCTTGCTGCTCTCATTTTTGGACCTCCTCACTGAAATCAAATTGATCTTTCTAAAATGCAAACCTGGTCTTAGTATTTTATTACTTAAAACCCATTGGTGGCTTTCCATGATTTATGGAATAAAGTCAAAATTCCTGTTTTTGCCAACGTTTCTGTGTGCCTCTCATCCCTACATTTACTGATTCCTGTGTGCCATAAATTGCCAGTTGTCCAGAGTTCATTCTCTTTTTGTACTTGGGAGGACTTCTGCATCCTGAAACTTTTCCCCTGAAACGTGCTTGGAAAATACCTACCCATTGTTTTCAGATTCAGGTTAGTTTTTTACTTCAGTTTCTTTTCCTGAAGCTTATACTGACCGCTCCATATGGCTTTGGGGATTAGCTACTCATTCCTTTGTGCCCTTTGTAGATACACATTTATCGTGGAGTCTTTTTTTTTTTTTTTTTTTTTTTGAGACAGAGTCTCACTCTGTCACCAGGCTGGAGTGCAGTGGTGTGATCTCAGCTCACTGCAACCTTTACCTTCCAGGTTCAACTGATTCTCTGGCCTCAGCCTCCCAAGTAACTACAGGCGTGCACCACCGTGCCCAGCTAATTTTTGTATTTTTAGTAGAGATGGGGTTTCACTATGTTGGCCAGGATGGTCTCGATCTCTTGACCTCGTGATCTGCCCACGTTGGCCTCCCAAAGTGCTGGGATTACAGGCATGAGCCACCGCTCCCAATCAGTCATGCAGTCTTTATACTTACTTGTTTACTTGCCTGTGAGCTCACTGAATGCAGGGACTATTTCCTTGTTGCTCTAGCACCTACACCAGTACCTGGTATCCAGAAGCTGTATGCTAAATGTTTGTTGAGTGGCTGTTTGACTGAATGATTGTACTCCTAATTAGTAGATAGAAAGCCATGAACTTCCCAGTTCATCATTCTTTGTGCTCAATTCTTGTTTCTTTATTGTGTTCAAAAGAGTTCCTTAGTGACATAAAACTATGGAGCTAGTATGTCAGCTCATTTAAGCAATGATTGGTTTATGTATATAAGAGGCTTCAATAATTATATATTTTTATTTCAGTTTCAATAAATGATCAATTTATTAGTTTTCTCTGTTTTGGCTTACTGTTCACATTTAATATCAAATAAAAGTGTTTTACTTAAAATTATTCATGCCGATTATGACAGTTAGGTGAATATTACTTTGATTTACATTCCAGTAGTAGTTTTGGTTGAACCCTGAATATGCTAAGACGTCACTTTTCTTTTTTTCTTATGAACAGGCTACTGTGTTTACATATATTATTAAAATCTTCTTTGAAAATACGAAGAGTGTTACATTTCTTATATTTAGTTCTCTGTGCTTCAGAATTCCTGTGATACTTGCACTTAAGTCCTTCTGAGCAGTTGATGTTAATATTTATGTGGTTAATTTCATGAAACATGGTGGTTTTCATTTCTATCATTAATTTATACAGGAGATAGACTGTTTTCCAGGTGTAAGCTCAGTCATATAATTAGAAAAGTTATAAGCAGAAAGGAGTTATTTGGTCTAACCCATTTATTCTACAGATAGAGAAATTAGAGTCCAGAAACTCTGTCTTCTTTAATGTCTTACAGGTATTTAAGAAAAAAGAATAGACTTGAGGTTTCTGTGTTCTGAACCCAGTGATCTTGACACTGTAATGATCTTCATCCATATTATTCACAGAAGTAAATATAATCACATATTAAATAAGAAACAAAAATACTAAGGGGATATTATACTGAAAAATGAAATAATATTATCTTAATTATTTTGATCAGATTCAATATATAGCAGCTTGAAGGCTAATAATTCCAATGATTCTCTGAATAAACCATTTTTCTAATAAGATTACAGGTTTTAGTAATCTAATTATTTTGACCGATGCAAATGTTACCCCGCCAGTCTGAAAAATGTGTTTATTTATATGTCATAAAGAATAATTTATTCCAAAAAGGCTAATTTTCAAAATATATGTATCTTCTGAAACTGTATCTATTTTTTTCCCACGTTTTCTAAATATATTTTAGAGGGCATTTGTAGATTTTCATGGTGCTGAAAAATTAAGGTATAACGGTCTCATGAAGGAGAATAATGTCATTTAGACATTGTAATTTTGGAGGATCACAATATTTTTTGGAATGTGGTTGTTGCAGCACTGGTCACTTATACTAATTATATAATAACATACTATACTAATGCAATAATATACCATATGAAATTATTAAATGGTAAATTCGTCTTAAATCCTCTAGAATACTGCAAAGAAATAGTTTATATAAGAAAGAGTACCATAGCATACGTGAACACAATGTTTCCTATTTTTTTCTTCCTTTTTATTTTTTTGAAGACAAGTCCTCACTCTGTTGCCCAGACTGGAGTTCAGTGCCATGTTCATAGTTCACTGCAACCTCAAACTCCCAAGCTCAAGTGATCCTCTTGATTCAGCCTCTGAAGTAGCTGTGCCTACAGGTGTGCACCACCACACCGGCTAATTTTTAACATTTTTTATAGATATGTTGCCCAAGCTGGTCTCAAATTCTTGAGCTCAAGAGATCTTCTCACCTTGGCCTCCCAGAGTGTTGGGATTACAGGCATGAGCCACCCTACTCAGCCAATATTTCTTTTCTAAAAGACATTTTCTAACATACTTCTCATTTTAACTAACATAATATTCAAAGTGTAGATCTGAGAAAGAGATAGTGCCTGCAGATCTGGGATCCTACATGCTAATATTATGGGATGCATTCAGATCTGATCAGCAGATATTCCATTTATTCTAGAACACCACCAGCAGAAGAATGTAATTACGTCTATCACTAAAACTTTGTGTCAATACAGACTGCTGTATTTGTTATCATAGATGGTCCTTGGATGGCAGCCTTAAGCAGTTTTAAACCTAGACAGGTGATGTACTTTTTCTTCTTGGATAATTTTCATTGTTTTGTCTAATTTGGTTGTAACTAATGTGTTTAATATGGCTTGCTTGTTTTTTAAAAAGTTGTTCAGTATCCTTAGAACTCAGTGCTGATTTCTTTCTCTAGCAGGCCTTTTATATAGGACATCTCACTTTCTCCTGGCTCTCTACTACTAGCATGAGGTCTCTGAAAAAATCAAGACAGCCAAATAATTTGTTATAGAGTAGCCTATGTAGAGGGACAGGGGAGGAGTCATATTCCAAGAGGGAAAGACCTTTGAGCCAGGCTCAATTTGTAGAGGCTGTTGAATGAAAATGAGAGAGAGAGAATGCACACTTTATTGCACTATTAAAGCAAAATTCTGACAATAACTTCTAAAAATGATTCCACTCTTATACACTGAGAATATGACAGACCTTCCAAAAGTATAATTTCTTACATGAACGTCCAGGTATATAAGGAAAAATAACTATTTCATACCAATATCTCCAGCCGCCTTTATTGTTGGTTCACCACATAGGTTTTTATCAGAATCGCAGAACATTAATTTTTTAAATTAGCTACCATTACAACGAGCTTGAGAAGAACTTTCTTTTTAATAATTCGACCCAGATGCATTCTAGATACTCCAGTGTTACGAATCGATGGCTTCATGAGGAGCCGCTGTTGACTCATGCTATCACTGGACACACTGACAGGAAATGTTTTCTTACACCTGTTTTCCTCCTGCTTTTCCTTGGTAGGACTTAGTTCCTTGGCATAGTCCAGTATCAGTGGCAGTCATAGAGAAGTGTTACAAAAACCCAGCTTATTCCAACTTGTGAATTATTTGGCACCCAGGAACCAGGTCTTACAATCTTCAACCCACTTTTTCCTAACATGACCCCTTTTCTGAAATGTTTATTTATATATGATGTAGGCCTGGGGAAAGGACATGGACTTTCAAAGAAAATATTCTCCAATAGATCTCTCAACTCCAGAGAACCT
Source organism: Gorilla gorilla gorilla (assembly GCF_029281585.2). Lineage (NCBI taxonomy): Eukaryota > Metazoa > Chordata > Mammalia > Primates > Hominidae > Gorilla > Gorilla gorilla. The sequence continues at coordinate 3,316,299 of NC_073231.2, read as the reverse complement.
TCTGACTAAATCTGAAAGAATTCCACTGTGCTCTGATAACATCCTTTAATAATGAAGGAAAAGATATTTTTCCCCCAGGAGGATTTTGTAGTGAAAGAGATGGCATAATTTTTTTTTTAAATGTTGTTTATAATCTAATTTGTTTTTCCATTGGTGGGGTGTGTCTTAAATCCTAAATGGTACATCCTTTTCAAAATACTTCTAGTAATAAAATGTTTCTGAAGTTATGTTGTAAATATGATTGGACTATGTTTAATAATGTTAAGTTGATCCCACTTCCCCTGAAATTATATACATAAATGCTGAAAGTATAAATTTCCATATACAACTTCATGGAACATTTTTCTTCCAAGTGTGCATTTGCTAGAATTTGCATTGAAAGGTTTTGGAAGGAGCCTGTTGGTATGAATCCTGTGTGAGCAACACTCAGATTTGTTGCATACTGAACAGCATGCTAAATCTCACTTCACAATCTTAGATTTCTCATCTACCATCTTGAGCTGAATTTAAAATATAACTGCAGTTTATTATGTCACCTGTTCGTCAAACACTGATGCAAAGCTTAGTTTTCAGTGTGAAGAACCCATGACTAGAGAAGGGAAGAAGAAAGGGTCAAGCAGACCTCATTAAAGAGTGTATGGGCAAGAAAACACATCAGATGTCTTGATAGGTTTTTTAAAGTCCTGTTAGACTTGTCATGATTTCCAAAACACTAAATGCCATCTAGTATTTTGGACCCTCCAAAATTACAGTAGAATATTATTATGGGTCATCTTAATTGGAAATATACAGGAAAATCCTGATGATTAATGTAGACTAGTGATAGCTCTCACACATTTATATAACCTATGTTGAAAAGAAAGAAGAAAGGCAGGAAGGAAAGAAGGAAAAAGAGCGGAGAGAGAGGAACAAGAAAACACGTGGATTTGTGGAAATGAAAATTTTTAAATTACTAATTTGCAAGAATGGGTAAGAAAAATACCGAGTATGAACATAAATGCTTTCAATTCCGTTTGCCTCTTAATCCTTCTCAGTCCGTGGCCAGTTTTGAAACTTGGTGTAACTTCCTTCCTTTATTCCTCCCTCCCTTGCTCCCTCCATCCCTTCTTGCCAGCCTCCTTCCCTTCCTCTCTCCTTGAGTTTCCTTCTTCTTTCTTGTTCCCTCCCTCCCTCTCTCTTTTTTTCCCTTAGTTTCCCCGGAAGCACGTATACCAGCCATTTGAATGCTTTCTGCTCATAGATACTGCCAAGCCCCCTCACCCAGACTGCTGACTAGATTTGGTAGAATGGAATGAGAAACATAGACTTTGTGTCTGAGGCGGCCACCTCTGATGCTGCAGACTTTTGCCGTGATTATGCACTCCAGCCGAGGGACGCTAGAGAGGTTGAAATTTCAACTGTGGGATTTGCCATTTTGGAATTTGCAGAAATGTACTGGATATGCTAACAGCAGCCTGGCTAGCCTCCACTTCACAAGGAAGTATTTAAATATACACGTGTAATATGAAGAAAATTGCATTAGATCATAAGGGATGAATTATTTTGTAAATGACTATACCATCAAATACCATACCTGATATCAATCATCTTCATCAGACAGTATCTGTGTATGTAAGTAGATAAACAAAAAAGCAGGAGTTTATTTCTCTCTAATGTATCCTTGACTCTCTAGCGGTGACCTCTGAAATGTCTCTTCTGATCCAGACTTGTTTGAATCATGTGCAACATTTTAGATTTGTCTTTTCTCTGCAAGTTTTTTTTGGTTAAGTACCATAACATAGTGAACCAAATAGTTTTGCTTGCTTTCTATTGATGACACATGATTTTGGCTTTTATCTTCAGTGGAAAATCAATGTGTCACATGGCGTTCACTAAGAAAAAGGTATGGGGCCTCTTTGTAATTCTTTGTCAGATGATTGCTTTATCTTGATTTATGCCTTCAAACTTTTTCCCATTCAGCAGAAAATATTGTGTCGCTATCTGTGAGAGCAAAGCGATCTATACCAATTTATGCTCTAAGTGTAGCCTCCTTCCAGAACTGCTTGTGGAACATATCAACTCACTATAGATTAGGGACATAATGGATTCTTCTTTCTTAAAAGTGGCAGATTGACAATTTTAGTTCATATACAAGCTTTTATATTGACATTAAAACAATATTTCTATGTAAAGTAAAATATTGTAGTTGATTATTATTCGAGGGCCTCCCAGAATTTCAAGGTCTGAAAATAAATTCAATGTTCCTGGTGGTAACAAAATTGCCCCTACTTCCTTGTATCAGGACTGCCATTTGGAACTGCTGGGGAAGCTCTTTTCAGAAATTATTTTCAAAACAGCATTGTTGCCTTTTGCCAAACTGAAATCTGGTTGTAAACTTTTGAAAACTAGTTCCTTGGAATGGAATTCAAGTTGTCTTCTAAGCAAATTTTTTTTTAACTCAAACATACATTCTATCTTGCTTTATTATGTCACTATTTGTGTAGGAAACATATTTCTATTTTTACCATTTTCAATTTATTTACATTTACATTTACATTTGTGTGTGCATATATATACACACATACATACACTTTAAGTTCTGGGATACATATGCAGAACTTGCAGTTTTGTGAAATAGGTATACATGTGCTGTCGTGGTTTGCTGCACCCATCAACCCGTCATCTACATTAAGTATTCCTCCTAATGCTATCCCTCCTCTTTCCTTCCTACCCACTGACAGGCCCCAGTGTGTGATGTTCCCCTCCCTGTGTCTATGTGTTCTCATTGTTCAACTCCCACTTATGAGTGAGAACATGTGGTGTTTGGTTTTCTGTTCTTGTGATAGTTTGCTGAGAATGATGGTTTCCAGCTTCATCCATGTCTCTGCAAAAGACATTAATCCATCCTTTTTTATAGCTGCATAGTATTCCATGGTTTATATGTGCCACATATTCTTTATCCAGTCTATCATTGATGGGCATTTGGGTTGCTTCCTAGTCTTTGCTATTGTGAATAGTGCTGCAATAAACATATGTGTGAATGTGTCTTTATAGTAGAATGATTTATAATCCTTTGGATGTGTACCTAGTGATGAGACTGTTAGGTCAAATGGTATTTCTAGTTCTGGATCCTTGAGGAATTGCTACACTGTCTTCCACAATGGTTGAACTAATTTACACTCCCACCAACAGTGTAAAAGCATTCCTATTTCTCCACATCCTCTCTAGCACCTGTTGTTTCCTGGCTTTTTAATGATTGCCATTCTAACTGGCGCGAGATGGTATCTCATTGGACCAGGGGTGATGAGCTTTTTTTTTTTTTCTTCTTCGAGACAGCCTCACTCTGTCACCCAGGGTGTAGTGCAGTGGCACAATTTCGGCTCACTGCAACCTCCACCTAATGGGTTCAAGCAATTCTCCTGCCTTAGCCTCTTGAGTAGCTGAGATTACAGATATATACCACCACGCCTGGCTAAAGTTTTTTTGTGTGTTTTTGGTAGAGACAGAGTTTCACCATAGTGGCCAGGCAAGTCTCAAACTCCTGACCTTGTGATCCACTCGCCTTGGCCTCCCAAAGTGATGGGATTACAGGCGTGAGCCACCACGCCCAGCCTATGATGAGCTTTTTTTCATGTGTTTATTGGCCGCATAAATGTCTTCTTTTGAGAAGTGTCTGTTCATATCCTTTTCCCACTTTTTGATGGGGTTGTTTTTTTCTTGTAAATTTGTTTAAGTTCCTTGTAGATTCTGGATATTAGCCCTTTGTTAGATGGATAGATTGCAAAAATTTTCTCCCACTCTGTAGGTTGTGTGTTCACTCCGATGATAGTGTCTTTTGCTGTGCAGAAGCTATCTTTAGTTTAATTAGATCCCGTTTCTCAATTTTGGCTTTTGTTGCCACTGCTTTTGGTGTTTTAGTCATGAAGTCTTTGCCTATGCCTATGTTCTGAATGGTATTGGCTAGGTTTTCTTCTAGAGTTTTTATGGTTTTAGATCTTATGTTTAAGTCTTTAATCCATCTTGAGTTAATTATTTTATAAGGTGTAAGGAAGGGGTCCAGTTTCAGCTTTCTTCATATGGCTAGCCAGTTTTCCCATCACCATTTATTAAATAGTCAATCTTTCCCCATTGTTTGTTTTCGTCAGGTGTGTCAGAGATATGTTGTATATTTCATGGTACAATGCCTTCTGTCAATGGGGAAAAATAACAAGCATATATGGGATGAATGAAGTCTGCTATGGTTAAGGTTGAGAATATTTACTGATCCTTGAGTTCAGTCTCCAGGAATGTTGGAAATAGAGAATGGAGATAATGGAGATAAAGAAAAGTTCTGAAAATGACACTTCCCATAGTGTCAAAATTGTGATCTATTGGAGAATTCTGTGATACATCAAAATCTCTGTTTATACTGATGTTTGTTATTGTGTATGAGCATATCTTTATCAGGTGTAGGCTATTTCTGTACTTTCATGTCTTTAAATCAATGTTTCTATTCACATATGTATATGTGCAAATAGAAGCATGTTAATATTATATATATATATTTTCTGTCATTACCATGATTGCTATGATTATCATTAGCATGTATTATTAGTGTGACCGAAGTATCATCAGTATCAGTTTCTTTCTAACTGCAGTGCTCCTGTAATGCTTCATTTCTACAGAGCCAACCTACACCCACCGTTTCCCTGACTATAACTTTACCTAAAGTATAAGCCCTTATAAAGCCATGAAAGCCTACCAAGAATTGTCAAAGAAGCTAGGCAGCAGCCAGGCTCTGCCTTAGGAAAAGACTTTACTTTTTATTATCATGTGCAGTACTTAATTACTTGTTTTGACCTCTAAGATTTTGCTCTCCTATATTTCTATCCCCTGGCTTTCTGATATTTCATGTGATTATATTTGAAATTTTAACCTTGCTTTTCTTTTTGGAATCTCTGATATCTCTGCTGCCACAGGTAATGACAGGTTCCTCTCTAACTGTTGGTGTTATCCCTGGTCAGATTATTACTGATGACAGAAGTAGATGTTTTACGTGGATTCTCTCGATATCAGAAACAAATACAGATATCACAACTCAAAAATGACAGACTGATAACCATTATGAACTTAGATGCAACATTCTTAATACAATATTAGCAAATTGAGTCTAGGAATAGTTAAAAATGATAATGTGTTTTAACGAAGTGGGGTTTATCTCAAGTTGGTTTCAACAACTGAAAATCTACCGTGCTGACAGAAAAAAGAAAAATCACGTGACACTCTCAATAGATGCAAAAAAGGAATTTACAAAATGTAACACATTTTTTAAATTAAAAACTCCCAGCAAACTGAGGATAGAAAAGTACATTTTCAAACTGATTATGTGTTTACAAAAAATCTATAGCAAACATCTTACTTAAAATGGTGAAAGCCTTAATACTTTCTACATAAGATTATGAAAAATGCAATGATGTCCTCTCTCCCTAGTTCTTTAAAGTATTGCATTCAATATTAAATAAGTGGAAATATATACCAAGTTCATTGATAAATATTTAATACTTATGAGATGATAATTCTCCTGAAATTGATCTCTAGATTCAGTGGAATTCCCATGAAACCTTATAGGTCCTTTTGGATAAATTACAAAACTGATTCTAAAACAGGGAGAAAGAAAGAAGGGAAGGAAGGAGGAATGGACAGAAAGAAGAAAGAAATAAAGAGAAAAGAAAAGAAAATAAGAAATAAGTGACACCCAAGTTGGGAAGAAAGAAAAATACTATTCTCACGTGATGTAAACATATACATAGAAAATCCTTAGGCATCTGCAGAAGTGTGCTAGAGGTATGAAGTGAATTTAACAAAGTTGTAGGATGAAAGATCAATAAATAAAATCAATTGTGTTTCTATACACAATCAACACCAATTAGAAAATAAAATTATGTAAGCAATTTAACTTATAATAGCCTCAAAAATAATAAAATAATTCAGAATAAATTTAATAAAAGGTATGCTGATCCAAAATTTCTAAATCACTAATACGAGAGATTGAATAGGTAGAAATATGTATCAAGTTCATTGGTAAATATACATGTCATACTTATTAGATGATAATTCTTCTGAAACTGATCTCCAGATTTGGCACAATCCCAATCAAACCTATAGGCCTTTTTGGAGAAACTACAAAGCTGATTCTAATTTTTTTTTTTTTTAATGCGGAAGTCCTAGAATAGCCAGAGCATGTTTTAGAAAGAAGAATAAAGTTGGAAAACTTTCCAAATTTCAAGACATGTTGTAAAGCTACACTAACCAGTACAGTAAACTTACTGGCATGAAGAAGACATATATATCAGTGAAACAGAATAAATAATTTAGAAATATATCCAGCCTTACATGGCCAAAGTTGCCAAAATAATTCAATAAGGAAATCAATGTCTTTATAAAGATGGTACTATTAAAATTGGATATTAAATGGAGAATATGAACTTCAGAATTACCTCACACCATATCCTCAAATTAACTCAACATGTATTTTATACATAATGTAAATATAAAAAGTATAAAGCTTACTGAATAGGAAAAATTTTTAATAATCTTACTATAGCTAAAAATTTTTTAGATAAGAAAAGGATGGATGAAAATGGAAAAAAATAGTAAGTTGGACTTCATGAAATTAAAACTTTTGCAATTTAAAACATAGCATCAAAAAATGAAAAGGCAAACCACAGATTGGGACAGAATAATTTTAAATATGTCTGATAAAGAACTTTCATCTAGAATGTACACATAACTAAAAAACTAAATAACAAAACACAAATAACTCATTTAACATAATATTTTGACCTAAATGGGCCAAATATTTGTACAGATATTTTAATTTAAAAAGAGATGATGTCCAATACACAAATGAAAAGATACTTAACATTACCCGTCATCAGGGAAATGCAAGTTAAAACCACATTGAGGTACCACTGTACACCCACTGGAGTGGCTGACACGAGCAGAACTGACCATACCACATGATGTGAAGAATTGCTATTCACACCTGGCTAGTGGGACTTCAAAATGGTACAGACATTCTGGAAAGCAGTTTGGCAGTTTCTTTTAATGTTAAACTTAGTACTGATCATATAGCCAAATAATTCCACTGCCACTCAAAATAAATAAAAACATATCCGTACCAAGCCTCATCCTTGAAGTTCATAGCAGATGTGTCCATCAACTTGTAAATGGATAAACCAGTTGTAGATGGAGTACCACTCAACAATAAAAAGGAGCAAACTGATACAACAGCAATATAAATGAATACCAAAAGCATTATGCTCAGTGAAAGAAGCTAGACATGAAAGACACCAATGTATCATTCCACTAATAGGATACTCTAGAAAATGCAAACTGTAGAAACAGAAGCAGATTAGTGGTTGCCTGTGTTCAGGAATGGAGAAAAGATCAAATGCAAAACAGCAAAAGAAAACATTTTGTGATGATGCAGATTTTCTGTATCTTGATCATGATTGTGGTCAAATGATGATATTCATCTGCCGTAACCCATTAAATTGCACATTGAAAAGGGTGAATTTTACTGTGTGTACATTATACTTCAATGGAGCTGTAAATATGTTTGGAGCTTATCTGTGAACATTAGTTGCAGAGCAGGAGTTATTTTTCTAGAGTGGAAATCTGCTGAGTGCCAACTTGAGAAGGGTTGAAAAAAATTAGAACCTTCTTCCAGCACATTTCAGTTAGAACACTCTTAGGATGTCGTTACAGCTGTGCTCTATATTGGAGTCTCTGATGAAATCACATGTCTAACAATCTCAGCATGCCTTTAATCAACAGAATACACACGTGTTTTCTTTTTTTTACTATAAAGGATATACCAAACAACTTTTTCAAGACTTTACTTCAAAAAGGCACGTAGTTTTGCAATATTTTTGGTAAGTCTTTAATTATTTCAAAATGAAAAATTGAAAATAAAATGCAGTTATTTACTCAGGCCCCCCCAAAACGGCCTGTACGGGGAATGCATGTGCTGTGTGTGTGTGTGTGTGTGTGTGTGTGTGTGTGTGTGTGTGTGTGTTTTGAAGAATTGAAAAAATTTTAGTGGGGTTTTGTAGCATCACTTGGATAGCATCCTGTAGTTTTGTATTGTGTTCGAAATAAAAATAAAGTGAATACACTGATAAAAGAATTTGAAAAGAATTTGCATTATTGCCTAAATTATGTGTGGTTTCCACAGTGGCATGAATCGAGCATCTTTAACCTACATAACAATATATCAGAATGTATTAGGTAAAAAATAAGTAAACTAGTATAACAAAGTTAAATATTTCTAAAGGAAAATTATAGCTTTATTTTTTTCCTGAAATGTTTTGAGGAGATATTTACACCAAAAGATATTATCATTGATCAATGAAACTTTTTCAGAATTTGCTTGTGTCCCACCAATATTTGATTACATAGTGCTTCTGTGAGTTCCATTTCATTAATTTAGCATTGACAGGAGAGAAGGCAATGGCTCTGCAGCCTCTCTTGGTGTGGCATGATCCTGGTTCCGCTGGCTGATCTCTATTAGAACCATGGCCTTAATCATGCCTTTCATGCTTCCAACTTGATTTGCATTTGTTGTGTAATCCAAATTTATTCTCTCGTTTAGTCGCTTCCACCCATAGAAAAGCAGGTCTTTTTCATTTCTCCTTCACCATTGCCCCCATTTTTTCTTTTTGTCCTCCCATGATGAAAAACAAGAGAGAAAACAAACTATAACAACAACAGACACCTTTTGTCTGTGGTCACCAATGCATTGTAGCACTAAACTTTGTTCAAAATCTCTAGATCTGACCTCTATATCTGCTGTTCCCAGAGTTTTTCAATGTATTCTCTAGACTGCTGTGACCCACTGACAGAAAGTCTAGCTATATTTAATTGAAAGTTATTACTGTCTGATATGGTTTGGCTGTGTCCGCACCGAAATCTCATCTTGCACTGTAGCTCCCATAATTCACATGTTGTGGGAGGGACCCACTGAGAGGTAAGTGGATCATGGGGACAGTTTTCCCCACACTGTTCTAGTGGCAGTGAATAAGTCTCATGAGATCTGATGGTTTTATAAGGGGAAACCCCTTTCGCCTTTCACTTGGTTCTCATTTGCTAAATCATGCCTCTCAGCTGATTCTCTCTAGAATTTATTCTCAGGAGATCTAATTAATAACTTGTCAAGCTGATGTCCATCCTTGGGGACAACTCGTATCTGAAGAATGGCCAGTGAAAGGTATTAAAACTCCATACTCCTGCCTCAATTTAGGGCAACTCTGAAGGGTCACCCCAGCTTCTCAGCTCCCCCTTGAGATTAGCTGAGGTATTTGTTGTGACTGCCTCACATCTCAACTCCCTTTATCCAATTCAGCTTTTTCGCCACAGTTGTTGGTTCCTAGGATTTTACCCAGTTAAATGTTCTCTACACAAATCTCTATCTCAAATCTGCTTTACAGGGAATGTGGCCTCAGACAGGTTTTCATTAGGTTCTGGACATAACTCTCATTAGTCATTGATAGGATTCGGCTGTGTCTCCGGCCGAATCTCACCTTGATTGTAATTATCCCCGCATGTCAAGGATGGAGTCAGGTGGAGATAATTGAATCATAGCGGCGGGTTCCCCCTACTGTTCTCCTGGTAGCGAATAAGTCTCACGAGATCTGATGCTTTTAAAATGGGAGTTTCCCTACACAAGCTTTCTTCTCTGCTACCATTTAAGATGTGCCTTTGCTTCTTTTTTGCCTTCTGCCGTGACTGTGAGGCCTCCCCAGCCATGTGGAATTGTGAGTTCATTAAACCTCTTTCCTTTATAAATTGCCCGGTCTTGGGTATGACTTTATTAGCAGCATGAGAGCAAACTAGTACAGTCTGTTCTATAAGCCCAAGTCGGATCACAGAGTCCCGCTTTCTGTTTTTTTTTTTTTTCTAGCCCATATTTCTACTAAAACTTGACTCATATAGACTTAAAACAAAATAATTAAGCATGGCTAATATTTATTTAATATTTTATACGTGGCAGGTACTTTATTTTGTAACTTATCTTTTAATAATCTTTCCAAATCTCTAAAAGGAGAATTCTGCCCTTTTATAGAGAAAATAAGGATGGCTCAATCTTTTGATTTTTATTACAAGCTTTATTTTGTATAACATATAATAAACTAAAAATATTGAAAGTTTAGAAACCATCAGCACACAATCGAGGTGATGGAAATATACTTCACCTCCAGTTTCCTGATGCCTCTTTATAATACATTTCTCTGGCCCCTCATTCCTGGCCCTTAAAAACCACCAAACTGCTTTCTGTCACTGGACAGTAATTTATACAGTCAAAAAACGTATATAAATACAATTTTACACTATGCACTTTTTTGTCTGACATTTTATGTTTTTTTCTCTGCATGTTTTACCTCTAGAGTCTGCCTTGTTTCACTTAGTATAATTATTTTGAGATTCATTCATGTTATAGTATGTATCCATAATTAATTCGGATAAAGCAAGTTAATTCATTAATGTATTGATTGATATTTAGACTGTTTCTAGTTTGGGCTATTATGAATACATGTGCTATGAACATTTGTGTTGATATCATTATATGAACACCTACTTTTATCTCTCTTGGGTAAATACCCAGGAGTGCAATGGCTGAGTCTTACAGCAGAAGTATGTTTAACTTTTTAAGGGACTCTTAAACTGTTTTTCAAAGGTTACACTTTTTTTTTTATTCCCATCAGCAGTGTATGAGAGTTTCAGCTTCTCCACATCCAAGCCAGTGCTTGGCTATTATCAGTCATGCTAATCTTAGCTATTTAAAAATAGATAGTGGCGTCTCATTTTGGTTTTAATTTGCATTGCCCTAAGCATTAATTATGTTGAGCATATGTGCTTATTTACCAAACAAATGTCTACTTTGAAATGTCTGTTCCAGTCTTTCACCCAAGTTTTAAATGGGGTTGTTTGTTTTTCATTATTAAATTTTGAGCTTTTAAAATATATTTTTGATGCAAGCCTTTTATCAGATATATGAATTGCAAATATTTTCTCCCCGCCTGCAGCTTGTCTTTTCAGTCTCTTAATAGATTCTTTTGAAGAGCAGATTCTTTTTTTCAAATTTGATGAGTTCTTCTTATCAATATATTATTATATAAATCATGCTGTGGGGTCATATCAAAGAAAGCTTTGCCTGACTCAAAGTCCCAAATGTTTTCACATCTTCCCTCTCCTCTCCTTTGGGAACTGAGATTACACGTAAATTCAGTTACTTGAAATGTACTGTCTACTATTGCTCTGTTCATGTTTTTTAAAAATTTATTTTCTCTCTATATTTTATTTTGAGAGGTGTCTATCTTTTCTTCTTTAATGACTAATGTGCTATCAGCCTACCATGTAGCTGGGACTACAGCCGCATGCTACTATGCCCCGCTAATTTTTGTATTTTTAGTAGAGATGGGATTTCACCATATTGGTCAGGCTGGTCCTGAACTCCTGACTTCGTGATCCACCTGCCTCGGCCTCGCAAAATGCTGAGATTACAGGCGTGAGCCACTGCGCCCAGCCTCCTTTAGTGTATCTTGCATGTCTCTATTTTAGAACATATAGAATACTGTTTCAATAAGCATTTTAATGTTCTTAACTGATAACTCTGGCACCTTGATTTACTCTGGATCAGTTCTGACTCAGTGATTTTTCTCCTTCTTATGAGCCACGTTCTTCTGTCTTTTGTTGTTACTGTTGCGTCTCTGCTAAACTGTGTCTGGATGTCAGATATGGTGACTTTTATCTTATTGAGTGCTGGAAGTATATATAAATATTCTTGATCTTTGTATTGGTATGTATTTAAGTTTAGTTGGAAAGAGTTTGACTCTTTTTGGTCTTGCTTTAAAAATTCATTAGGTGGGATCAGACCAGTTCTCATTTTAGAGCTAATCACTCCCAACTAGTGAGGCAAGATCCTTCTGGGTATCCCTGGGAATCTTGAGGTGTTTCTGGTTTGGCTGATAAAATAAGCACTATTACTGGACCTTGGTGAGCATGTGTACTGTTACTTTTCATCTTATCTGGGTGTTGTTTCCCCAACCGTAGGTACTTTTCTCTAGGCCTGTCCTAACAATTACTTAGCTATGTACTTTAGGGGGACCCTTTGCAGAGCTCTGGAGTTCTCTTTCTGTGCAGCCCCTTCTTCTCGGAAACCTTGTCCTGAGAGCTCATGTCAACATGGTTTCTGTGGACTCTCAGCTCTGTCCCCTCAGCTCAGGGAGAACAATGGGCTCCTCTTGGGCTCTTCTCCTGGAGTAGTGGGCTGGAAAGCTTTCTCCAGGCATAAATTAGGGCAGTTGATAGGCTCACCTTGTTTGAGACTGACTTTACAGGGTCTTGCAAACTTTCGTGGCATACATTTTGGCCATTTTTTTGGTTGTTTCAGGAGGGAGAGAAAGTCTAGTTCTTGTTACTCCATCATGGTCATTGCAGAAGTCAACCTAACTGATATTTATCAATACAGTCTGTTGCTACACATTGAACTTGCTTAAGATAATTTTTAGATGGCACAGAACTTTCTGTCCATTGAATGAGACTCTCTGCTTATTTTGCAAGTGCTCATTTGTATGGAGACATTTGTATGGAGAAACTTCAAAAAGTTTGTGGAAAAATGAAGTTAAAAGATAAACATTGAAAATGTGATCTTCGGTTTTCATCCCTAAAGAACTGATGGTCCTGGGAACTTAACAATGTCAATGCAGTCTCTTATACATTATTAACTTAAGAAAAATGGGTGCCCTTTCCACATTTGTTGAGATTGGGAAACAAAAAGAAGTCAGAAGGAGCCAAATCAGAGCTGTAAGGTGGACGCCTGACAATTTCCCATTGAGACTCTCACAAAATTGCCTTTGCTCGATGACAGGAATGAGCAGAAACATTGTGGTGTTAGAGGACTGTCTGCTAAAGCTTTCCCAGGTATTTTGCCCTAAAACTTTGGCTAACTTATTCAAAACACTCTCATGATATGCAGATATTATTGTTCTTTGACCTTCCACAAAGGCAACAAGCAAAATGCCTGGAATGTCCCCAAAAAACTGTTGCCGTGACCTTTGCTCTTGAGTGATCCCCTTTTGCTTTGACTGGACCACTTCCACCTTTGGTAGCCATTGCTTTGATTGTGTTTTGCCCTCAGGATCATACTGGGAAAGCCATGTTTTATCTTCTGTTACAATTCTTCAAAGAAATCCTTCAGGATCTTGACCCTAGTTCTTTAAAATTTCCATTGAGAGCTCTCCTCTTGTCTGCAGCTGATCTGAGCACAACACTTTTGACACCCATGCAGTGGAAAGTTGGTTCAACTTTAATTTTTTAGTCAGAACTGTGCAAGCTGAACCAATTAAGATGTCTACGATGTTGGCTATTGTTTGTGCTGTTGATTATCAGTCCTCTTCAATTAGGGCACAAACAAGATTAATTTTTTTCCTTGCAAATTGATATGGATGATCTGTCCCTGTGGACTTCATCTTCCACATCATCTCGTTTCTTCTTTAAAAAAGCTGTCCGCTTGTGAACTACTGATTTCTTTGGTGCATTGTCCCCTCAAGCTTTTTGTAAAGCATCAGTGATTTCACCGTTCTTTCACTCAAGCTTCATCATAATCTAATGTTTGTTCTTGCTTCAATTTTAGCAGAATTTACATTGCTCTGCTAGGGGCTCTTTTCAAACTAATGTCTACTCCTTCTTACTGTCTCAAACTAGATCCTGTTCAAACATGCTATAATAAATTAGTATGAGTTTATTTTGCTGCCAAAATTGAAACCTTTGCATAGTTTTTTTCATAATATACATTTTCCATGAACTTTTTAAGGCCTCTCATGTATCCACAGGTAGAGTGCCTTACCTATTCTGACTTCAGTCAATTATTCAAGACCTTTCCTTGTCAGTGATACATTAGAAAGGTAGAGTATTGAAAAATAAGAGTAGCTTCTGCTGATTAAGAAATACTATATCTTTTTCTACTTCTTTCCTTTTTTTTCTTTTTTTTTTTTTTTTTTTCGAGAAAGCATCTTTCTCTGTCACCCAGGCTGGAGTGCAGTGGTGTGATCTCAGCTCACTGCAACCTCTGCCTCCCAGGGTCAAGTGATTCTCCTGCCTCAGCCTCCCGAGTAGCTGGGACTATAGGTGCCTGCCACCACACCCAGCTAATTTTTGTATTTTTAGTGGAGACAAGGTTTCGCCATATTGGCCAGGCTGGTCTTGAACTCCTGACCTTGTGATCTGCCTGACTCGGCCTCCCAAAGCGCTGGGATTACAGTCATGAGCAACTGTACCTAGCTTTCTACTTCTTTCTTATTATTTTCCTCCTCTCTCATTCCCATATTCTCTCCTTTCTCCTACTTTCCTCCCCACTCCCTGTTTCCTTCCTTTCATCTTTCCTACTTTCAAGACTTAATATTTCTTGAACCTCAGATGTTATCATAGTATGTTATTTGTTTAATTTTCACATAACAATAATAGTTTAAATACAAATAATATTTATTTTCATCCCCATGTTATCAGTATAACAGTAAAGATGTGGAGAGGCCAGCTGGGCATGCTGGCTCAAGCCTGTAATCCCAGCACATTGGGAGGCCGAGGTGGGTGGATCACGAGGTCAGGAGATCGAGACCATCCTGGCTAACACGGTGAAACCCCATCTCTACTAAAAAAATAGAAAAAATTAGCTGGGCATGGTGGCGCATGCCTGTAGTCCCAGCTACTCGGGAGGCTGAGGCAGGAGAATAGTGTGAACCCGGGAGGCAGAACTTGCAGTGAGCCAAGATCACGCCACTGCACTCCAGCCTGGGTGACAGAGTGAGACTCTGTCTCAAAAAAAATAAATAAATAAATAAATGAAAATAAAATTAAAAAAATGATGTGGAGAGGCCAAATCAATGGCTCTTATATCCACGTTCTTTCTTCTAAATGATTTCACCTTAGTTTTGGTCTGCATCTCTAACCATAGCTAGTTGCAGTAGGACCTTCTATCTGGCCTTGCTGCTCTCATTTTTGGACCTCCTCACTGAAATCAAATTGATCTTTCTAAAATGCAAACCTGGTCTTAGTATTTTATTACTTAAAACCCATTGGTGGCTTTCCATGATTTATGGAATAAAGTCAAAATTCCTGTTTTTGCCAACGTTTCTGTGTGCCTCTCATCCCTACATTTACTGATTCCTGTGTGCCATAAATTGCCAGTTGTCCAGAGTTCATTCTCTTTTTGTACTTGGGAGGACTTCTGCATCCTGAAACTTTTCCCCTGAAACGTGCTTGGAAAATACCTACCCATTGTTTTCAGATTCAGGTTAGTTTTTTACTTCAGTTTCTTTTCCTGAAGCTTATACTGACCGCTCCATATGGCTTTGGGGATTAGCTACTCATTCCTTTGTGCCCTTTGTAGATACACATTTATCGTGGAGTCTTTTTTTTTTTTTTTTTTTTTTTTGAGACAGAGTCTCACTCTGTCACCAGGCTGGAGTGCAGTGGTGTGATCTCAGCTCACTGCAACCTTTACCTTCCAGGTTCAACTGATTCTCTGGCCTCAGCCTCCCAAGTAACTACAGGCGTGCACCACCGTGCCCAGCTAATTTTTGTATTTTTAGTAGAGATGGGGTTTCACTATGTTGGCCAGGATGGTCTCGATCTCTTGACCTCGTGATCTGCCCACGTTGGCCTCCCAAAGTGCTGGGATTACAGGCATGAGCCACCGCTCCCAATCAGTCATGCAGTCTTTATACTTACTTGTTTACTTGCCTGTGAGCTCACTGAATGCAGGGACTATTTCCTTGTTGCTCTAGCACCTACACCAGTACCTGGTATCCAGAAGCTGTATGCTAAATGTTTGTTGAGTGGCTGTTTGAATGATTGTACTCCTAATTAGTAGATAGAAAGCCATGAACTTCCCAGTTCATCATTCTTTGTGCTCAATTCTGGTTTCTTTATTGTGTTCAAAAGAGTTCCTTAGTGACATAAAACTATGGAGCTAGTATGTCAGCTCATTTAAGCAATGATTGGTTTATGTATATAAGAGGCTTCAATAATTATATATTTTTATTTCAGTTTCAATAAATGATCAATTTATTAGTTTTCTCTGTTTTGGCTTACTGTTCACATTTAATATCAAATAAAAGTGTTTTACTTAAAATTATTCATGCCGATTATGACAGTTAGGTGAATATTACTTTGATTTACATTCCAGTAGTAGTTTTGGTTGAACCCTGAATATGCTAAGACGTCACTTTTCTTTTTTTCTTATGAACAGGCTACTGTGTTTACATATATTATTAAAATCTTCTTTGAAAATACGAAGAGTGTTACATTTCTTATATTTAGTTCTCTGTGCTTCAGAATTCCTGTGATACTTGCACTTAAGTCCTTCTGAGCAGTTGATGTTAATATTTATGTGGTTAATTTCATGAAACATGGTGGTTTTCATTTCTATCATTAATTTATACAGGAGATAGACTGTTTTCCAGGTGTAAGCTCAGTCATATAATTAGAAAAGTTATAAGCAGAAAGGAGTTATTTGGTCTAACCCATTTATTCTACAGATAGAGAAATTAGAGTCCAGAAACTCTGTCTTCTTTAATGTCTTACAGGTATTTAAGAAAAAAGAATAGACTTGAGGTTTCTGTGTTCTGAACCCAGTGATCTTGACACTGTAATGATCTTCATCCATATTATTCACAGAAGTAAATATAATCACATATTAAATAAGAAACAAAAATACTAAGGGGATATTATACTGAAAAATGAAATAATATTATCTTAATTATTTTGATCAGATTCAATATATAGCAGCTTGAAGGCTAATAATTCCAATGATTCTCTGAATAAACCATTTTTCTAATAAGATTACAGGTTTTAGTAATCTAATTATTTTGACCGATGCAAATGTTACCCCGCCAGTCTGAAAAATGTGTTTATTTATATGTCATAAAGAATAATTTATTCCAAAAAGGCTAATTTTCAAAATATATGTATCTTCTGAAACTGTATCTATTTTTTTCCCACGTTTTCTAAATATATTTTAGAGGGCATTTGTAGATTTTCATGGTGCTGAAAAATTAAGGTATAACGGTCTCATGAAGGAGAATAATGTCATTTAGACATTGTAATTTTGGAGGATCACAATATTTTTTGGAATGTGGTTGTTGCAGCACTGGTCACTTATACTAATTATATAATAACATACTATACTAATGCAATAATATACCATATGAAATTATTAAATGGTAAATTCGTCTTAAATCCTCTAGAATACTGCAAAGAAATAGTTTATATAAGAAAGAGTACCATAGCATACGTGAACACAATGTTTCCTATTTTTTTCTTCCTTTTTATTTTTTTGAAGACAAGTCCTCACTCTGTTGCCCAGACTGGAGTTCAGTGCCATGTTCATAGTTCACTGCAACCTCAAACTCCCAAGCTCAAGTGATCCTCTTGATTCAGCCTCTGAAGTAGCTGTGCCTACAGGTGTGCACCACCACACCGGCTAATTTTTAACATTTTTTATAGATATGTTGCCCAAGCTGGTCTCAAATTCTTGCGCTCAAGAGATCTTCTCACCTTGGCCTCCCAGAGTGTTGGGATTACAGGCATGAGCCACCCTACTCAGCCAATATTTCTTTTCTAAAAGACATTTTCTAACATACTTCTCATTTTAACTAACATAATATTCAAAGTGTAGATCTGAGAAAGAGATAGTGCCTGCAGATCTGGGATCCTACATGCTAATATTATGGGATGCATTCAGATCTGATCAGCAGATATTCCATTTATTCTAGAACACCACCAGCAGAAGAATGTAATTACGTCTATCACTAAAACTTTGTGTCAATACAGACTGCTGTATTTGTTATCATAGATGGTCCTTGGATGGCAGCCTTAAGCAGTTTTAAACCTAGACAGGTGATGTACTTTTTCTTCTTGGATAATTTTCATTGTTTTGTCTAATTTGGTTGTAACTAATGTGTTTAATATGGCTTGCTTGTTTTTTAAAAAGTTGTTCAGTATCCTTAGAACTCAGTGCTGATTTCTTTCTCTAGCAGGCCTTTTATATAGGACATCTCACTTTCTCCTGGCTCTCTACTACTAGCATGAGGTCTCTGAAAAAATCAAGACAGCCAAATAATTTGTTATAGAGTAGCCTATGTAGAGGGACAGGGGAGGAGTTATATTCCAAGAGGGAAAGACCTTTGAGCCAGGCTCAATTTGTAGAGGCTGTTGAATGAAAATGAGAGAGAGAGAATGCACACTTTATTGCACTATTAAAGCAAAATTCTGACAATAACTTCTAAAAATGATTCCACTCTTATACACTGAGAATATGACAGACCTTCCAAAAGTATAATTTCTTACATGAACGTCCAGGTATATAAGGAAAAATAACTATTTCATACCAATATCTTCAGCCGCCTTTATTGTTGGTTCACCACATAGGTTTTTATCAGAATCGCAGAACATTAATTTTTTAAATTAGCTACCATTACAACGAGCTTGAGAAGAACTTTCTTTTTAATAATTCGACCCAGATGCATTCTAGATACTCCAGTGTTACGAATCGATGGCTTCATGAGGAGCCGCTGTTGACTCATGCTATCACTGGACACACTGACAGGAAATGTTTTCTTACACCTGTTTTCCTCCTGCTTTTCCTTGGTAGGACTTAGTTCCTTGGCATAGTCCAGTATCAGTGGCAGTCATAGAGAAGTGTTACAAAAACCCAGCTTATTCCAACTTGTGAATTATTTGGCACCCAGGAACCAGGTCTTACAATCTTCAACCCACTTTTTCCTAACATGACCCCTTTTCTGAAATGTTTATTTATATATGATGTAGGCCTGGGGAAAGGACATGGACTTTCAAAGAAAATATTCTCCAATAGATCTCTCAACTCCAGAGAACCTTCTGACTAAATCTGAAAGAATTCCACTGTGCTCTGATAACATCCTTTAATAATGAAGGAAAAGATATTTTTCCCCCAGGAGGATTTTGTAGTGAAAGAGATGGCATAATTTTTTTTTTAAATGTTGTTTATAATCTAATTTGTTTTTCCATTGGTGGGGTGTGTCTTAAATCCTAAATGGTACATCCTTTTCAAAATACTTCTAGTAATAAAATGTTTCTGAAGTTATGTTGTAAATATGATTGGACTATGTTTAATAATGTTAAGTTGATCCCACTTCCCCTGAAATTATATACATAAATGCTGAAAGTATAAATTTCCATATACAACTTCATGGAACATTTTTCTTCCAAGTGTGCATTTGCTAGAATTTGCATTGAAAGGTTTTGGAAGGAGCCTGTTGGTATGAATCCTGTGTGAGCAACACTCAGATTTGTTGCATACTGAACAGCATGCTAAATCTCACTTCACAATCTTAGATTTCTCATCTACCATCTTGAGCTGAATTTAAAATATAACTGCAGTTTATTATGTCACCTGTTCGTCAAACACTGATGCAAAGCTTAGTTTTCAGTGTGAAGAACCCATGACTAGAGAAGGGAAGAAGAAAGGGTCAAGCAGACCTCATTAAAGAGTGTATGGGCAAGAAAACACATCAGATGTCTTGATAGGTTTTTTAAAGTCCTGTTAGACTTGTCATGATTTCCAAAACACTAAATGCCATCTAGTATTTTGGACCCTCCAAAATTACAGTAGAATATTATTATGGGTCATCTTAATTGGAAATATACAGGAAAATCCTGATGATTAATGTAGACTAGTGATAGCTCTCACACATTTATATAACCTATGTTGAAAAGAAAGAAGAAAGGCAGGAAGGAAAGAAGGAAAAAGAGCGGAGAGAGAGGAACAAGAAAACACGTGGATTTGTGGAAATGAAAATTTTTAAATTACTAATTTGCAAGAATGGGTAAGAAAAATACCGAGTATGAACATAAATGCTTTCAATTCCGTTTGCCTCTTAATCCTTCTCAGTCCGTGGCCAGTTTTGAAACTTGGTGTAACTTCCTTCCTTTATTCCTCCCTCCCTTGCTCCCTCCATCCCTTCTTGCCAGCCTCCTTCCCTTCCTCTCTCCTTGAGTTTCCTTCTTCTTTCTTGTTCCCTCCCTCCCTCTCTCTTTTTTTCCCTTAGTTTCCCCGGAAGCACGTATACCAGCCATTTGAATGCTTTCTGCTCATAGATACTGCCAAGCCCCCTCACCCAGACTGCTGACTAGATTTGGTAGAATGGAATGAGAAACATAGACTTTGTGTCTGAGGCGGCCACCTCTGATGCTGCAGACTTTTGCCGTGATTATGCACTCCAGCCGAGGGACGCTAGAGAGGTTGAAATTTCAACTGTGGGATTTGCCATTTTGGAATTTGCAGAAATGTACTGGATATGCTAACAGCAGCCTGGCTAGCCTCCACTTCACAAGGAAGTATTTAAATATACACGTGTAATATGAAGAAAATTGCATTAGATCATAAGGGATGAATTATTTTGTAAATGACTATACCATCAAATACCATACCTGATATCAATCATCTTCATCAGACAGTATCTGT
Organism: Gorilla gorilla gorilla; assembly: GCF_029281585.2. Lineage (NCBI taxonomy): Eukaryota > Metazoa > Chordata > Mammalia > Primates > Hominidae > Gorilla > Gorilla gorilla. The sequence goes on along the minus strand of NC_073231.2, from coordinate 3,295,778 downwards.
GTATGTAAGTAGATAAACAAAAAAGCAGGAGTTTATTTCTCTCTAATGTATCCTTGACTCTCTAGCGGTGACCTCTGAAATGTCTCTTCTGATCCAGACTTGTTTGAATCATGTGCAACATTTTAGATTTGTCTTTTCTCTGCAAGTTTTTTTTGGTTAAGTACCATAACATAGTGAACCAAATAGTTTTGCTTGCTTTCTATTGATGACACATGATTTTGGCTTTTATCTTCAGTGGAAAATCAATGTGTCACATGGCGTTCACTAAGAAAAAGGTATGGGGCCTCTTTGTAATTCTTTGTCAGATGATTGCTTTATCTTGATTTATGCCTTCAAACTTTTTCCCATTCAGCAGAAAATATTGTGTCGCTATCTGTGAGAGCAAAGCGATCTATACCAATTTATGCTCTAAGTGTAGCCTCCTTCCAGAACTGCTTGTGGAACATATCAACTCACTATAGATTAGGGACATAATGGATTCTTCTTTCTTAAAAGTGGCAGATTGACAATTTTAGTTCATATACAAGCTTTTATATTGACATTAAAACAATATTTCTATGTAAAGTAAAATATTGTAGTTGATTATTATTCGAGGGCCTCCCAGAATTTCAAGGTCTGAAAATAAATTCAATGTTCCTGGTGGTAACAAAATTGCCCCTACTTCCTTGTATCAGGACTGCCATTTGGAACTGCTGGGGAAGCTCTTTTCAGAAATTATTTTCAAAACAGCATTGTTGCCTTTTGCCAAACTGAAATCTGGTTGTAAACTTTTGAAAACTAGTTCCTTGGAATGGAATTCAAGTTGTCTTCTAAGCAAATTTTTTTTTAACTCAAACATACATTCTATCTTGCTTTATTATGTCACTATTTGTGTAGGAAACATATTTCTATTTTTACCATTTTCAATTTATTTACATTTACATTTACATTTGTGTGTGTATATATATACACACATACATACACTTTAAGTTCTGGGATACATATGCAGAACTTGCAGTTTTGTGAAATAGGTATACATGTGCTGTCGTGGTTTGCTGCACCCATCAACCCGTCATCTACATTAAGTATTCCTCCTAATGCTATCCCTCCTCTTTCCTTCCTACCCACTGACAGGCCCCAGTGTGTGATGTTCCCCTCCCTGTGTCTATGTGTTCTCATTGTTCAACTCCCACTTATGAGTGAGAACATGTGGTGTTTGGTTTTCTGTTCTTGTGATAGTTTGCTGAGAATGATGGTTTCCAGCTTCATCCATGTCTCTGCAAAAGACATTAATCCATCCTTTTTTATAGCTGCATAGTATTCCATGGTTTATATGTGCCACATATTCTTTATCCAGTCTATCATTGATGGGCATTTGGGTTGCTTCCTAGTCTTTGCTATTGTGAATAGTGCTGCAATAAACATATGTGTGAATGTGTCTTTATAGTAGAATGATTTATAATCCTTTGGATGTGTACCTAGTGATGAGACTGTTAGGTCAAATGGTATTTCTAGTTCTGGATCCTTGAGGAATTGCTACACTGTCTTCCACAATGGTTGAACTAATTTACACTCCCACCAACAGTGTAAAAGCATTCCTATTTCTCCACATCCTCTCTAGCACCTGTTGTTTCCTGGCTTTTTAATGATTGCCATTCTAACTGGCGCGAGATGGTATCTCATTGGACCAGGGGTGATGAGCTTTTTTTTTTTTTCTTCTTCGAGACAGCCTCACTCTGTCACCCAGGGTGTAGTGCAGTGGCACAATTTCGGCTCACTGCAACCTCCACCTAATGGGTTCAAGCAATTCTCCTGCCTTAGCCTCTTGAGTAGCTGAGATTACAGATATATACCACCACGCCTGGCTAAAGTTTTTTTGTGTGTTTTTGGTAGAGACAGAGTTTCACCATAGTGGCCAGGCAAGTCTCAAACTCCTGACCTTGTGATCCACTCGCCTTGGCCTCCCAAAGTGATGGGATTACAGGCGTGAGCCACCACGCCCAGCCTATGATGAGCTTTTTTTCATGTGTTTATTGGCCGCATAAATGTCTTCTTTTGAGAAGTGTCTGTTCATATCCTTTTCCCACTTTTTGATGGGGTTGTTTTTTTCTTGTAAATTTGTTTAAGTTCCTTGTAGATTCTGGATATTAGCCCTTTGTTAGATGGATAGATTGCAAAAATTTTCTCCCACTCTGTAGGTTGTGTGTTCACTCCGATGATAGTGTCTTTTGCTGTGCAGAAGCTATCTTTAGTTTAATTAGATCCCGTTTCTCAATTTTGGCTTTTGTTGCCACTGCTTTTGGTGTTTTAGTCATGAAGTCTTTGCCTATGCCTATGTTCTGAATGGTATTGGCTAGGTTTTCTTCTAGAGTTTTTATGGTTTTAGATCTTATGTTTAAGTCTTTAATCCATCTTGAGTTAATTATTTTATAAGGTGTAAGGAAGGGGTCCAGTTTCAGCTTTCTTCATATGGCTAGCCAGTTTTCCCATCACCATTTATTAAATAGTCAATCTTTCCCCATTGTTTGTTTTCGTCAGGTGTGTCAGAGATATGTTGTATATTTCATGGTACAATGCCTTCTGTCAATGGGGAAAAATAACAAGCATATATGGGATGAATGAAGTCTGCTATGGTTAAGGTTGAGAATATTTACTGATCCTTGAGTTCAGTCTCCAGGAATGTTGGAAATAGAGAATGGAGATAATGGAGATAAAGAAAAGTTCTGAAAATGACACTTCCCATAGTGTCAAAATTGTGATCTATTGGAGAATTCTGTGATACATCAAAATCTCTGTTTATACTGATGTTTGTTATTGTGTATGAGCATATCTTTATCAGGTGTAGGCTATTTCTGTACTTTCATGTCTTTAAATCAATGTTTCTATTCACATATGTATATGTGCAAATAGAAGCATGTTAATATTATATATATATATTTTCTGTCATTACCATGATTGCTATGATTATCATTAGCATGTATTATTAGTGTGACCGAAGTATCATCAGTATCAGTTTCTTTCTAACTGCAGTGCTCCTGTAATGCTTCATTTCTACAGAGCCAACCTACACCCACCGTTTCCCTGACTATAACTTTACCTAAAGTATAAGCCCTTATAAAGCCATGAAAGCCTACCAAGAATTGTCAAAGAAGCTAGGCAGCAGCCAGGCTCTGCCTTAGGAAAAGACTTTACTTTTTATTATCATGTGCAGTACTTAATTACTTGTTTTGACCTCTAAGATTTTGCTCTCCTATATTTCTATCCCCTGGCTTTCTGATATTTCATGTGATTATATTTGAAATTTTAGCCTTGCTTTTCTTTTTGGAATCTCTGATATCTCTGCTGCCACAGGTAATGACAGGTTCCTCTCTAACTGTTGGTGTTATCCCTGGTCAGATTATTACTGATGACAGAAGTAGATGTTTTACGTGGATTCTCTCGATATCAGAAACAAATACAGATATCACAACTCAAAAATGACAGACTGATAACCATTATGAACTTAGATGCAACATTCTTAATACAATATTAGCAAATTGAGTCTAGGAATAGTTAAAAATGATAATGTGTTTTAACGAAGTGGGGTTTATCTCAAGTTGGTTTCAACAACTGAAAATCTACCGTGCTGACAGAAAAAAGAAAAATCACGTGACACTCTCAATAGATGCAAAAAAGGAATTTACAAAATGTAACACATTTTTTAAATTAAAAACTCCCAGCAAACTGAGGATAGAAAAGTACATTTTCAAACTGATTATGTGTTTACAAAAAATCTATAGCAAACATCTTACTTAAAATGGTGAAAGCCTTAATACTTTCTACATAAGATTATGAAAAATGCAATGATGTCCTCTCTCCCTAGTTCTTTAAAGTATTGCATTCAATATTAAATAAGTGGAAATATATACCAAGTTCATTGATAAATATTTAATACTTATGAGATGATAATTCTCCTGAAATTGATCTCTAGATTCAGTGGAATTCCCATGAAACCTTATAGGTCCTTTTGGATAAATTACAAAACTGATTCTAAAACAGGGAGAAAGAAAGAAGGGAAGGAAGGAGGAATGGACAGAAAGAAGAAAGAAATAAAGAGAAAAGAAAAGAAAATAAGAAATAAGTGACACCCAAGTTGGGAAGAAAGAAAAATACTATTCTCACGTGATGTAAACATATACATAGAAAATCCTTAGGCATCTGCAGAAGTGTGCTAGAGGTATGAAGTGAATTTAACAAAGTTGTAGGATGAAAGATCAATAAATAAAATCAATTGTGTTTCTATACACAATCAACACCAATTAGAAAATAAAATTATGTAAGCAATTTAACTTATAATAGCCTCAAAAATAATAAAATAATTCAGAATAAATTTAATAAAAGGTATGCTGATCCAAAATTTCTAAATCACTAATACGAGAGATTGAATAGGTAGAAATATGTATCAAGTTCATTGGTAAATATACATGTCATACTTATTAGATGATAATTCTTCTGAAACTGATCTCCAGATTTGGCACAATCCCAATCAAACCTATAGGCCTTTTTGGAGAAACTACAAAGCTGATTCTAATTTTTTTTTTTTTTTTAATGCGGAAGTCCTAGAATAGCCAGAGCATGTTTTAGAAAGAAGAATAAAGTTGGAAAACTTTCCAAATTTCAAGACATGTTGTAAAGCTACACTAACCAGTACAGTAAACTTACTGGCATGAAGAAGACATATATATCAGTGAAACAGAATAAATAATTTAGAAATATATCCAGCCTTACATGGCCAAAGTTGCCAAAATAATTCAATAAGGAAATCAATGTCTTTATAAAGATGGTACTATTAAAATTGGATATTAAATGGAGAATATGAACTTCAGAATTACCTCACACCATATCCTCAAATTAACTCAACATGTATTTTATATATAATGTAAATATAAAAAGTATAAAGCTTACTGAATAGGAAAAATTTTTAATAATCTTACTATAGCTAAAAATTTTTTAGATAAGAAAAGGATGGATGAAAATGGAAAAAAATAGTAAGTTGGACTTCATGAAATTAAAACTTTTGCAATTTAAAACATAGCATCAAAAAATGAAAAGGCAAACCACAGATTGGGACAGAATAATTTTAAATATGTCTGATAAAGAACTTTCATCTAGAATGTACACATAACTAAAAAACTAAATAACAAAACACAAATAACTCATTTAACATAATATTTTGACCTAAATGGGCCAAATATTTGTACAGATATTTTAATTTAAAAAGAGATGATGTCCAATACACAAATGAAAAGATACTTAACATTACCCGTCATCAGGGAAATGCAAGTTAAAACCACATTGAGGTACCACTGTACACCCACTGGAGTGGCTGACACGAGCAGAACTGACCATACCACATGATGTGAAGAATTGCTATTCACACCTGGCTAGTGGGACTTCAAAATGGTACAGACATTCTGGAAAGCAGTTTGGCAGTTTCTTTTAATGTTAAACTTAGTACTGATCATATAGCCAAATAATTCCACTGCCACTCAAAATAAATAAAAACATATCCGTACCAAGCCTCATCCTTGAAGTTCATAGCAGATGTGTCCATCAACTTGTAAATGGATAAACCAGTTGTAGATGGAGTACCACTCAACAATAAAAAGGAGCAAACTGATACAACAGCAATATAAATGAATACCAAAAGCATTATGCTCAGTGAAAGAAGCTAGACATGAAAGACACCAATGTATCATTCCACTAATAGGATACTCTAGAAAATGCAAACTGTAGAAACAGAAGCAGATTAGTGGTTGCCTGTGTTCAGGAATGGAGAAAAGATCAAATGCAAAACAGCAAAAGAAAACATTTTGTGATGATGCAGATTTTCTGTATCTTGATCATGATTGTGGTCAAATGATGATATTCATCTGCCATAACCCATTAAATTGCACATTGAAAAGGGTGAATTTTACTGTGTGTACATTATACTTCAATGGAGCTGTAAATATGTTTGGAGCTTATCTGTGAACATTAGTTGCAGAGCAGGAGTTATTTTTCTAGAGTGGAAATCTGCTGAGTGCCAACTTGAGAAGGGTTGAAAAAAATTAGAACCTTCTTCCAGCACATTTCAGTTAGAACACTCTTAGGATGTCGTTACAGCTGTGCTCTATATTGGAGTCTCTGATGAAATCACATGTCTAACAATCTCAGCATGCCTTTAATCAACAGAATACACACGTGTTTTCTTTTTTTTACTATAAAGGATATACCAAACAACTTTTTCAAGACTTTACTTCAAAAAGGCACGTAGTTTTGCAACATTTTTGGTAAGTCTTTAATTATTTCAAAATGAAAAATTGAAAATAAAATGCAGTTATTTACTCAGGCCCCCCCAAAACGGCCTGTACGGGGAATGCATGTGCTGTGTGTGTGTGTGTGTGTGTGTGTGTGTGTGTGTGTGTGTTTTGAAGAATTGAAAAAATTTTAGTGGGGTTTTGTAGCATCACTTGGATAGCATCCTGTAGTTTTGTATTGTGTTCGAAATAAAAATAAAGTGAATACACTGATAAAAGAATTTGAAAAGAATTTGCATTATTGCCTAAATTATGTGTGGTTTCCACAGTGGCATGAATCGAGCATCTTTAACCTACATAACAATATATCAGAATGTATTAGGTAAAAAATAAGTAAACTAGTATAACAAAGTTAAATATTTCTAAAGGAAAATTATAGCTTTATTTTTTTCCTGAAATGTTTTGAGGAGATATTTACACCAAAAGATATTATCATTGATCAATGAAACTTTTTCAGAATTTGCTTGTGTCCCACCAATATTTGATTACATAGTGCTTCTGTGAGTTCCATTTCATTAATTTAGCATTGACAGGAGAGAAGGCAATGGCTCTGCAGCCTCTCTTGGTGTGGCATGATCCTGGTTCCGCTGGCTGATCTCTATTAGAACCATGGCCTTAATCATGCCTTTCATGCTTCCAACTTGATTTGCATTTGTTGTGTAATCCAAATTTATTCTCTCGTTTAGTCGCTTCCACCCATAGAAAAGCAGGTCTTTTTCATTTCTCCTTCACCATTGCCCCCATTTTTTCTTTTTGTCCTCCCATGATGAAAAACAAGAGAGAAAACAAACTATAACAACAACAGACACCTTTTGTCTGTGGTCACCAATGCATTGTAGCACTAAACTTTGTTCAAAATCTCTAGATCTGACCTCTATATCTGCTGTTCCCAGAGTTTTTCAATGTATTCTCTAGACTGCTGTGACCCACTGACAGAAAGTCTAGCTATATTTAATTGAAAGTTATTACTGTCTGATATGGTTTGGCTGTGTCCGCACCGAAATCTCATCTTGCACTGTAGCTCCCATAATTCACATGTTGTGGGAGGGACCCACTGAGAGGTAAGTGGATCATGGGGACAGTTTTCCCCACACTGTTCTAGTGGCAGTGAATAAGTCTCATGAGATCTGATGGTTTTATAAGGGGAAACCCCTTTCGCCTTTCACTTGGTTCTCATTTGCTAAATCATGCCTCTCAGCTGATTCTCTCTAGAATTTATTCTCAGGAGATCTAATTAATAACTTGTCAAGCTGATGTCCATCCTTGGGGACAACTCGTATCTGAAGAATGGCCAGTGAAAGGTATTAAAACTCCATACTCCTGCCTCAATTTAGGGCAACTCTGAAGGGTCACCCCAGCTTCTCAGCTCCCCCTTGAGATTAGCTGAGGTATTTGTTGTGACTGCCTCACATCTCAACTCCCTTTATCCAATTCAGCTTTTTCGCCACAGTTGTTGGTTCCTAGGATTTTACCCAGTTAAATGTTCTCTACACAAATCTCTATCTCAAATCTGCTTTACAGGGAATGTGGCCTCAGACAGGTTTTCATTAGGTTCTGGACATAACTCTCATTAGTCATTGATAGGATTCGGCTGTGTCTCCGGCCGAATCTCACCTTGATTGTAATTATCCCCGCATGTCAAGGATGGAGTCAGGTGGAGATAATTGAATCATAGCGGCGGGTTCCCCCTACTGTTCTCCTGGTAGCGAATAAGTCTCACGAGATCTGATGCTTTTAAAATGGGAGTTTCCCTACACAAGCTTTCTTCTCTGCTACCATTTAAGATGTGCCTTTGCTTCTTTTTTGCCTTCTGCCGTGACTGTGAGGCCTCCCCAGCCATGTGGAATTGTGAGTTCATTAAACCTCTTTCCTTTATAAATTGCCCGGTCTTGGGTATGACTTTATTAGCAGCATGAGAGCAAACTAGTACAGTCTGTTCTATAAGCCCAAGTCGGATCACAGAGTCCCGCTTTCTGTTTTTTTTTTTTTTCTAGCCCATATTTCTACTAAAACTTGACTCATATAGACTTAAAACAAAATAATTAAGCATGGCTAATATTTATTTAATATTTTATACGTGGCAGGTACTTTATTTTGTAACTTATCTTTTAATAATCTTTCCAAATCTCTAAAAGGAGAATTCTGCCCTTTTATAGAGAAAATAAGGATGGCTCAATCTTTTGATTTTTATTACAAGCTTTATTTTGTATAACATATAATAAACTAAAAATATTGAAAGTTTAGAAACCATCAGCACACAATCGAGGTGATGGAAATATACTTCACCTCCAGTTTCCTGATGCCTCTTTATAATACATTTCTCTGGCCCCTCATTCCTGGCCCTTAAAAACCACCAAACTGCTTTCTGTCACTGGACAGTAATTTATACAGTCAAAAAACGTATATAAATACAATTTTACACTATGCACTTTTTTGTCTGACATTTTATGTTTTTTTCTCTGCATGTTTTACCTCTAGAGTCTGCCTTGTTTCACTTAGTATAATTATTTTGAGATTCATTCATGTTATAGTATGTATCCATAATTAATTCGGATAAAGCAAGTTAATTCATTAATGTATTGATTGATATTTAGACTGTTTCTAGTTTGGGCTATTATGAATACATGTGCTATGAACATTTGTGTTGATATCATTATATGAACACCTACTTTTATCTCTCTTGGGTAAATACCCAGGAGTGCAATGGCTGAGTCTTACAGCAGAAGTATGTTTAACTTTTTAAGGGACTCTTAAACTGTTTTTCAAAGGTTACACTTTTTTTTTTATTCCCATCAGCAGTGTATGAGAGTTTCAGCTTCTCCACATCCAAGCCAGTGCTTGGCTATTATCAGTCATGCTAATCTTAGCTATTTAAAAATAGATAGTGGCGTCTCATTTTGGTTTTAATTTGCATTGCCCTAAGCATTAATTATGTTGAGCATATGTGCTTATTTACCAAACAAATGTCTACTTTGAAATGTCTGTTCCAGTCTTTCACCCAAGTTTTAAATGGGGTTGTTTGTTTTTCATTATTAAATTTTGAGCTTTTAAAATATATTTTTGATGCAAGCCTTTTATCAGATATATGAATTGCAAATATTTTCTCCCCGCCTGCAGCTTGTCTTTTCAGTCTCTTAATAGATTCTTTTGAAGAGCAGATTCTTTTTTTCAAATTTGATGAGTTCTTCTTATCAATATATTATTATATAAATCATGCTGTGGGGTCATATCAAAGAAAGCTTTGCCTGACTCAAAGTCCCAAATGTTTTCACATCTTCCCTCTCCTCTCCTTTGGGAACTGAGATTACACGTAAATTCAGTTACTTGAAATGTACTGTCTACTATTGCTCTGTTCATGTTTTTTAAAAATTTATTTTCTCTCTATATTTTATTTTGAGAGGTGTCTATCTTTTCTTCTTTAATGACTAATGTGCTATCAGCCTACCATGTAGCTGGGACTACAGCCGCATGCTACTATGCCCCGCTAATTTTTGTATTTTTAGTAGAGATGGGATTTCACCATATTGGTCAGGCTGGTCCTGAACTCCTGACTTCGTGATCCACCTGCCTCGGCCTCGCAAAATGCTGAGATTACAGGCGTGAGCCACTGCGCCCAGCCTCCTTTAGTGTATCTTGCATGTCTCTATTTTAGAACATATAGAATACTGTTTCAATAAGCATTTTAATGTTCTTAACTGATAACTCTGGCACCTTGATTTACTCTGGATCAGTTCTGACTCAGTGATTTTTCTCCTTCTTATGAGCCACGTTCTTCTGTCTTTTGTTGTTACTGTTGCGTCTCTGCTAAACTGTGTCTGGATGTCAGATATGGTGACTTTTATCTTATTGAGTGCTGGAAGTATATATAAATATTCTTGATCTTTGTATTGGTATGTATTTAAGTTTAGTTGGAAAGAGTTTGACTCTTTTTGGTCTTGCTTTAAAAATTCATTAGGTGGGATCAGACCAGTTCTCATTTTAGAGCTAATCACTCCCAACTAGTGAGGCAAGATCCTTCTGGGTATCCCTGGGAATCTTGAGGTGTTTCTGGTTTGGCTGATAAAATAAGCACTATTACTGGACCTTGGTGAGCATGTGTACTGTTACTTTTCATCTTATCTGGGTGTTGTTTCCCCAACCGTAGGTACTTTTCTCTAGGCCTGTCCTAACAATTACTTAGCTATGTACTTTAGGGGGACCCTTTGCAGAGCTCTGGAGTTCTCTTTCTGTGCAGCCCCTTCTTCTCGGAAACCTTGTCCTGAGAGCTCATGTCAACATGGTTTCTGTGGACTCTCAGCTCTGTCCCCTCAGCTCAGGGAGAACAATGGGCTCCTCTTGGGCTCTTCTCCTGGAGTAGTGGGCTGGAAAGCTTTCTCCAGGCATAAATTAGGGCAGTTGATAGGCTCACCTTGTTTGAGACTGACTTTACAGGGTCTTGCAAACTTTCGTGGCATACATTTTGGCCATTTTTTTGGTTGTTTCAGGAGGGAGAGAAAGTCTAGTTCTTGTTACTCCATCATGGTCATTGCAGAAGTCAACCTAACTGATATTTATCAATACAGTCTGTTGCTACACATTGAACTTGCTTAAGATAATTTTTAGATGGCACAGAACTTTCTGTCCATTGAATGAGACTCTCTGCTTATTTTGCAAGTGCTCATTTGTATGGAGACATTTGTATGGAGAAACTTCAAAAAGTTTGTGGAAAAATGAAGTTAAAAGATAAACATTGAAAATGTGATCTTCGGTTTTCATCCCTAAAGAACTGATGGTCCTGGGAACTTAACAATGTCAATGCAGTCTCTTATACATTATTAACTTAAGAAAAATGGGTGCCCTTTCCACATTTGTTGAGATTGGGAAACAAAAAGAAGTCAGAAGGAGCCAAATCAGAGCTGTAAGGTGGACGCCTGACAATTTCCCATTGAGACTCTCACAAAATTGCCTTTGCTCGATGACAGGAATGAGCAGAAACATTGTGGTGTTAGAGGACTGTCTGCTAAAGCTTTCCCAGGTATTTTGCCCTAAAACTTTGGCTAACTTATTCAAAACACTCTCATGATATGCAGATATTATTGTTCTTTGACCTTCCACAAAGGCAACAAGCAAAATGTCTGGAATGTCCCCAAAAAACTGTTGCCGTGACCTTTGCTCTTGAGTGATCCCCTTTTGCTTTGACTGGACCACTTCCACCTTTGGTAGCCATTGCTTTGATTGTGTTTTGCCCTCAGGATCATACTGGGAAAGCCATGTTTTATCTTCTGTTACAATTCTTCAAAGAAATCCTTCAGGATCTTGACCCTAGTTCTTTAAAATTTCCATTGAGAGCTCTCCTCTTGTCTGCAGCTGATCTGAGCACAACACTTTTGACACCCATGCAGTGGAAAGTTGGTTCAACTTTAATTTTTTAGTCAGAACTGTGTAAGCTGAACCAATTAAGATGTCTACGATGTTGGCTATTGTTTGTGCTGTTGAATATCAGTCCTCTTCAATTAGGGCACAAACAAGATTAATTTTTTTCCTTGCAAATTGATATGGATGATCTGTCCCTGTGGACTTCATCTTCCACATCATCTCGTTTCTTCTTTAAAAAAGCTGTCCGCTTGTGAACTACTGATTTCTTTGGTGCATTGTCCCCTCAAGCTTTTTGTAAAGCATCAGTGATTTCACCGTTCTTTCACTCAAGCTTCATCATAATCTAATGTTTGTTCTTGCTTCAATTTTAGCAGAATTTACATTGCTCTGCTAGGGGCTCTTTTCAAACTAATGTCTACTCCTTCTTACTGTCTCAAACTAGATCCTGTTCAAACATGCTATAATAAATTAGTATGAGTTTATTTTGCTGCCAAAATTGAAACCTTTGCATAGTTTTTTTCATAATATACATTTTCCATGAACTTTTTAAGGCCTCTCATGTATCCACAGGTAGAGTGCCTTACCTATTCTGACTTCAGTCAATTATTCAAGACCTTTCCTTGTCAGTGATACATTAGAAAGGTAGAGTATTGAAAAATAAGAGTAGCTTCTGCTGATTAAGAAATACTATATCTTTTTCTACTTCTTTCCTTTTTTTTCTTTTTTTTTTTTTTTTTTTCGAGAAAGCATCTTTCTCTGTCACCCAGGCTGGAGTGCAGTGGTGTGATCTCAGCTCACTGCAACCTCTGCCTCCCAGGGTCAAGTGATTCTCCTGCCTCAGCCTCCCGAGTAGCTGGGACTATAGGTGCCTGCCACCACACCCAGCTAATTTTTGTATTTTTAGTGGAGACAAGGTTTCGCCATATTGGCCAGGCTGGTCTTGAACTCCTGACCTTGTGATCTGCCTGACTCGGCCTCCCAAAGCGCTGGGATTACAGTCATGAGCAACTGTACCTAGCTTTCTACTTCTTTCTTATTATTTTCCTCCTCTCTCATTCCCATATTCTCTCCTTTCTCCTACTTTCCTCCCCACTCCCTGTTTCCTTCCTTTCATCTTTCCTACTTTCAAGACTTAATATTTCTTGAACCTCAGATGTTATCATAGTATGTTATTTGTTTAATTTTCACATAACAATAATAGTTTAAATACAAATAATATTTATTTTCATCCCCATGTTATCAGTATAACAGTAAAGATGTGGAGAGGCCAGCTGGGCATGCTGGCTCAAGCCTGTAATCCCAGCACATTGGGAGGCCGAGGTGGGTGGATCACGAGGTCAGGAGATCGAGACCATCCTGGCTAACACGGTGAAACCCCATCTCTACTAAAAAAATAGAAAAAATTAGCTGGGCATGGTGGCGCATGCCTGTAGTCCCAGCTACTCGGGAGGCTGAGGCAGGAGAATAGTGTGAACCCGGGAGGCAGAACTTGCAGTGAGCCAAGATCACGCCACTGCACTCCAGCCTGGGTGACAGAGTGAGACTCTGTCTCAAAAAAAATAAATAAATAAATAAATGAAAATAAAATTAAAAAAATGATGTGGAGAGGCCAAATCAATGGCTCTTATATCCACGTTCTTTCTTCTAAATGATTTCACCTTAGTTTTGGTCTGCATCTCTAACCATAGCTAGTTGCAGTAGGACCTTCTATCTGGCCTTGCTGCTCTCATTTTTGGACCTCCTCACTGAAATCAAATTGATCTTTCTAAAATGCAAACCTGGTCTTAGTATTTTATTACTTAAAACCCATTGGTGGCTTTCCATGATTTATGGAATAAAGTCAAAATTCCTGTTTTTGCCAACGTTTCTGTGTGCCTCTCATCCCTACATTTACTGATTCCTGTGTGCCATAAATTGCCAGTTGTCCAGAGTTCATTCTCTTTTTGTACTTGGGAGGACTTCTGCATCCTGAAACTTTTCCCCTGAAACGTGCTTGGAAAATACCTACCCATTGTTTTCAGATTCAGGTTAGTTTTTTACTTCAGTTTCTTTTCCTGAAGCTTATACTGACCGCTCCATATGGCTTTGGGGATTAGCTACTCATTCCTTTGTGCCCTTTGTAGATACACATTTATCGTGGAGTCTTTTTTTTTTTTTTTTTTTTTTTTTGAGACAGAGTCTCACTCTGTCACCAGGCTGGAGTGCAGTGGTGTGATCTCAGCTCACTGCAACCTTTACCTTCCAGGTTCAACTGATTCTCTGGCCTCAGCCTCCCAAGTAACTACAGGCGTGCACCACCGTGCCCAGCTAATTTTTGTATTTTTAGTAGAGATGGGGTTTCACTATGTTGGCCAGGATGGTCTCGATCTCTTGACCTCGTGATCTGCCCACGTTGGCCTCCCAAAGTGCTGGGATTACAGGCATGAGCCACCGCTCCCAATCAGTCATGCAGTCTTTATACTTACTTGTTTACTTGCCTGTGAGCTCACTGAATGCAGGGACTATTTCCTTGTTGCTCTAGCACCTACACCAGTACCTGGTATCCAGAAGCTGTATGCTAAATGTTTGTTGAGTGGCTGTTTGAATGATTGTACTCCTAATTAGTAGATAGAAAGCCATGAACTTCCCAGTTCATCATTCTTTGTGCTCAATTCTGGTTTCTTTATTGTGTTCAAAAGAGTTCCTTAGTGACATAAAACTATGGAGCTAGTATGTCAGCTCATTTAAGCAATGATTGGTTTATGTATATAAGAGGCTTCAATAATTATATATTTTTATTTCAGTTTCAATAAATGATCAATTTATTAGTTTTCTCTGTTTTGGCTTACTGTTCACATTTAATATCAAATAAAAGTGTTTTACTTAAAATTATTCATGCCGATTATGACAGTTAGGTGAATATTACTTTGATTTACATTCCAGTAGTAGTTTTGGTTGAACCCTGAATATGCTAAGACGTCACTTTTCTTTTTTTCTTATGAACAGGCTACTGTGTTTACATATATTATTAAAATCTTCTTTGAAAATACGAAGAGTGTTACATTTCTTATATTTAGTTCTCTGTGCTTCAGAATTCCTGTGATACTTGCACTTAAGTCCTTCTGAGCAGTTGATGTTAATATTTATGTGGTTAATTTCATGAAACATGGTGGTTTTCATTTCTATCATTAATTTATACAGGAGATAGACTGTTTTCCAGGTGTAAGCTCAGTCATATAATTAGAAAAGTTATAAGCAGAAAGGAGTTATTTGGTCTAACCCATTTATTCTACAGATAGAGAAATTAGAGTCCAGAAACTCTGTCTTCTTTAATGTCTTACAGGTATTTAAGAAAAAAGAATAGACTTGAGGTTTCTGTGTTCTGAACCCAGTGATCTTGACACTGTAATGATCTTCATCCATATTATTCACAGAAGTAAATATAATCACATATTAAATAAGAAACAAAAATACTAAGGGGATATTATACTGAAAAATGAAATAATATTATCTTAATTATTTTGATCAGATTCAATATATAGCAGCTTGAAGGCTAATAATTCCAATGATTCTCTGAATAAACCATTTTTCTAATAAGATTACAGGTTTTAGTAATCTAATTATTTTGACCGATGCAAATGTTACCCCGCCAGTCTGAAAAATGTGTTTATTTATATGTCATAAAGAATAATTTATTCCAAAAAGGCTAATTTTCAAAATATATGTATCTTCTGAAACTGTATCTATTTTTTTCCCACGTTTTCTAAATATATTTTAGAGGGCATTTGTAGATTTTCATGGTGCTGAAAAATTAAGGTATAACGGTCTCATGAAGGAGAATAATGTCATTTAGACATTGTAATTTTGGAGGATCACAATATTTTTTGGAATGTGGTTGTTGCAGCACTGGTCACTTATACTAATTATATAATAACATACTATACTAATGCAATAATATACCATATGAAATTATTAAATGGTAAATTCGTCTTAAATCCTCTAGAATACTGCAAAGAAATAGTTTATATAAGAAAGAGTACCATAGCATACGTGAACACAATGTTTCCTATTTTTTTCTTCCTTTTTATTTTTTTGAAGACAAGTCCTCACTCTGTTGCCCAGACTGGAGTTCAGTGCCATGTTCATAGTTCACTGCAACCTCAAACTCCCAAGCTCAAGTGATCCTCTTGATTCAGCCTCTGAAGTAGCTGTGCCTACAGGTGTGCACCACCACACCGGCTAATTTTTAACATTTTTTATAGATATGTTGCCCAAGCTGGTCTCAAATTCTTGAGCTCAAGAGATCTTCTCACCTTGGCCTCCCAGAGTGTTGGGATTACAGGCATGAGCCACCCTACTCAGCCAATATTTCTTTTCTAAAAGACATTTTCTAACATACTTCTCATTTTAACTAACATAATATTCAAAGTGTAGATCTGAGAAAGAGATAGTGCCTGCAGATCTGGGATCCTACATGCTAATATTATGGGATGCATTCAGATCTGATCAGCAGATATTCCATTTATTCTAGAACACCACCAGCAGAAGAATGTAATTACGTCTATCACTAAAACTTTGTGTCAATACAGACTGCTGTATTTGTTATCATAGATGGTCCTTGGATGGCAGCCTTAAGCAGTTTTAAACCTAGACAGGTGATGTACTTTTTCTTCTTGGATAATTTTCATTGTTTTGTCTAATTTGGTTGTAACTAATGTGTTTAATATGGCTTGCTTGTTTTTTAAAAAGTTGTTCAGTATCCTTAGAACTCAGTGCTGATTTCTTTCTCTAGTAGGCCTTTTATATAGGACATCTCACTTTCTCCTGGCTCTCTACTACTAGCATGAGGTCTCTGAAAAAATCAAGACAGCCAAATAATTTGTTATAGAGTAGCCTATGTAGAGGGACAGGGGAGGAGTCATATTCCAAGAGGGAAAGACCTTTGAGCCAGGCTCAATTTGTAGAGGCTGTTGAATGAAAATGAGAGAGAGAGAATGCACACTTTATTGCACTATTAAAGCAAAATTCTGACAATAACTTCTAAAAATGATTCCACTCTTATACACTGAGAATATGACAGACCTTCCAAAAGTATAATTTCTTACATGAACGTCCAGGTATATAAGGAAAAATAACTATTTCATACCAATATCTTCAGCCGCCTTTATTGTTGGTTCACCACATAGGTTTTTATCAGAATCGCAGAACATTAATTTTTTAAATTAGCTACCATTACAACGAGCTTGAGAAGAACTTTCTTTTTAATAATTCGACCCAGATGCATTCTAGATACTCCAGTGTTACGAATCGATGGCTTCATGAGGAGCCGCTGTTGACTCATGCTATCACTGGACACACTGACAGGAAATGTTTTCTTACACCTGTTTTCCTCCTGCTTTTCCTTGGTAGGACTTAGTTCCTTGGCATAGTCCAGTATCAGTGGCAGTCATAGAGAAGTGTTACAAAAACCCAGCTTATTCCAACTTGTGAATTATTTGGCACCCAGGAACCAGGTCTTACAATCTTCAACCCACTTTTTCCTAACATGACCCCTTTTCTGAAATGTTTATTTATATATGATGTAGGCCTGGGGAAAGGACATGGACTTTCAAAGAAAATATTCTCCAATAGATCTCTCAACTCCAGAGAACCTTCTGACTAAATCTGAAAGAATTCCACTGTGCTCTGATAACATCCTTTAATAATGAAGGAAAAGATATTTTTCCCCCAGGAGGATTTTGTAGTGAAAGAGATGGCATAATTTTTTTTTTAAATGTTGTTTATAATCTAATTTGTTTTTCCATTGGTGGGGTGTGTCTTAAATCCTAAATGGTACATCCTTTTCAAAATACTTCTAGTAATAAAATGTTTCTGAAGTTATGTTGTAAATATGATTGGACTATGTTTAATAATGTTAAGTTGATCCCACTTCCCCTGAAATTATATACATAAATGCTGAAAGTATAAATTTACATATACAACTTCATGGAACATTTTTCTTCCAAGTGTGCATTTGCTAGAATTTGCATTGAAAGGTTTTGGAAGGAGCCTGTTGGTATGAATCCTGTGTGAGCAACACTCAGATTTGTTGCATACTGAACAGCATGCTAAATCTCACTTCACAATCTTAGATTTCTCATCTACCATCTTGAGCTGAATTTAAAATATAACTGCAGTTTATTATGTCACCTGTTCGTCAAACACTGATGCAAAGCTTAGTTTTCAGTGTGAAGAACCCATGACTAGAGAAGGGAAGAAGAAAGGGTCAAGCAGACCTCATTAAAGAGTGTATGGGCAAGAAAACACATCAGATGTCTTGATAGGTTTTTTAAAGTCCTGTTAGACTTGTCATGATTTCCAAAACACTAAATGCCATCTAGTATTTTGGACCCTCCAAAATTACAGTAGAATATTATTATGGGTCATCTTAATTGGAAATATACAGGAAAATCCTGATGATTAATGTAGACTAGTGATAGCTCTCACACATTTATATAACCTATGTTGAAAAGAAAGAAGAAAGGCAGGAAGGAAAGAAGGAAAAAGAGCGGAGAGAGAGGAACAAGAAAACACGTGGATTTGTGGAAATGAAAATTTTTAAATTACTAATTTGCAAGAATGGGTAAGAAAAATACCGAGTATGAACATAAATGCTTTCAATTCCGTTTGCCTCTTAATCCTTCTCAGTCCGTGGCCAGTTTTGAAACTTGGTGTAACTTCCTTCCTTTATTCCTCCCTCCCTTGCTCCCTCCATCCCTTCTTGCCAGCCTCCTTCCCTTCCTCTCTCCTTGAGTTTCCTTCTTCTTTCTTGTTCCCTCCCTCCCTCTCTCTTTTTTTCCCTTAGTTTCCCCGGAAGCACGTATACCAGCCATTTGAATGCTTTCTGCTCATAGATACTGCCAAGCCCCCTCACCCAGACTGCTGACTAGATTTGGTAGAATGGAATGAGAAACATAGACTTTGTGTCTGAGGCGGCCACCTCTGATGCTGCAGACTTTTGCCGTGATTATGCACTCCAGCCGAGGGACGCTAGAGAGGTTGAAATTTCAACTGTGGGATTTGCCATTTTGGAATTTGCAGAAATGTACTGGATATGCTAACAGCAGCCTGGCTAGCCTCCACTTCACAAGGAAGTATTTAAATATACACGTGTAATATGAAGAAAATTGCATTAGATCATAAGGGATGAATTATTTTGTAAATGACTATACCATCAAATACCATACCTGATATCAATCATCTTCATCAGACAGTATCTGTGTATGTAAGTAGATAAACAAAAAAGCAGGAGTTTATTTCTCTCTAATGTATCCTTGACTCTCTAGCGGTGACCTCTGAAATGTCTCTTCTGATCCAGACTTGTTTGAATCATGTGCAACATTTTAGATTTGTCTTTTCTCTGCAAGTTTTTTTTGGTTAAGTACCATAACATAGTGAACCAAATAGTTTTGCTTGCTTTCTATTGATGACACATGATTTTGGCTTTTATCTTCAGTGGAAAATCAATGTGTCACATGGCGTTCACTAAGAAAAAGGTATGGGGCCTCTTTGTAATTCTTTGTCAGATGATTGCTTTATCTTGATTTATGCCTTCAAACTTTTTCCCATTCAGCAGAAAATATTGTGTCGCTATCTGTGAGAGCAAAGCGATCTATACCAATTTATGCTCTAAGTGTAGCCTCCTTCCAGAACTGCTTGTGGAACATATCAACTCACTATAGATTAGGGACATAATGGATTCTTCTTTCTTAAAAGTGGCAGATTGACAATTTTAGTTCATATACAAGCTTTTATATTGACATTAAAACAATATTTCTATGTAAAGTAAAATATTGTAGTTGATTATTATTCGAGGGCCTCCCAGAATTTCAAGGTCTGAAAATAAATTCAATGTTCCTGGTGGTAACAAAATTGCCCCTACTTCCTTGTATCAGGACTGCCATTTGGAACTGCTGGGGAAGCTCTTTTCAGAAATTATTTTCAAAACAGCATTGTTGCCTTTTGCCAAACTGAAATCTGGTTGTAAACTTTTGAAAACTAGTTCCTTGGAATGGAATTCAAGTTGTCTTCTAAGCAAATTTTTTTTTAACTCAAACATACATTCTATCTTGCTTTATTATGTCACTATTTGTGTAGGAAACATATTTCTATTTTTACCATTTTCAATTTATTTACATTTACATTTACATTTGTGTGTGCATATATATACACACATACATACACTTTAAGTTCTGGGATACATATGCAGAACTTGCAGTTTTGTGAAATAGGTATACATGTGCTGTCGTGGTTTGCTGCACCCATCAACCCGTCATCTACATTAAGTATTCCTCCTAATGCTATCCCTCCTCTTTCCTTCCTACCCACTGACAGGCCCCAGTGTGTGATGTTCCCCTCCCTGTGTCTATGTGTTCTCATTGTTCAACTCCCACTTATGAGTGAGAACATGTGGTGTTTGGTTTTCTGTTCTTGTGATAGTTTGCTGAGAATGATGGTTTCCAGCTTCATCCATGTCTCTGCAAAAGACATTAATCCATCCTTTTTTATAGCTGCATAGTATTCCATGGTTTATATGTGCCACATATTCTTTATCCAGTCTATCATTGATGGGCATTTGGGTTGCTTCCTAGTCTTTGCTATTGTGAATAGTGCTGCAATAAACATATGTGTGAATGTGTCTTTATAGTAGAATGATTTATAATCCTTTGGATGTGTACCTAGTGATGAGACTGTTAGGTCAAATGGTATTTCTAGTTCTGGATCCTTGAGGAATTGCTACACTGTCTTCCACAATGGTTGAACTAATTTACACTCCCACCAACAGTGTAAAAGCATTCCTATTTCTCCACATCCTCTCTAGCACCTGTTGTTTCCTGGCTTTTTAATGATTGCCATTCTAACTGGCGCGAGATGGTATCTCATTGGACCAGGGGTGATGAGCTTTTTTTTTTTTTCTTCTTCGAGACAGCCTCACTCTGTCACCCAGGGTGTAGTGCAGTGGCACAATTTCGGCTCACTGCAACCTCCACCTAATGGGTTCAAGCAATTCTCCTGCCTTAGCCTCTTGAGTAGCTGAGATTACAGATATATACCACCACGCCTGGCTAAAGTTTTTTTGTGTGTTTTTGGTAGAGACAGAGTTTCACCATAGTGGCCAGGCAAGTCTCAAACTCCTGACCTTGTGATCCACTCGCCTTGGCCTCCCAAAGTGATGGGATTACAGGCGTGAGCCACCACGCCCAGCCTATGATGAGCTTTTTTTCATGTGTTTATTGGCCGCATAAATGTCTTCTTTTGAGAAGTGTCTGTTCATATCCTTTTCCCACTTTTTGATGGGGTTGTTTTTTTCTTGTAAATTTGTTTAAGTTCCTTGTAGATTCTGGATATTAGCCCTTTGTTAGATGGATAGATTGCAAAAATTTTCTCCCACTCTGTAGGTTGTGTGTTCACTCCGATGATAGTGTCTTTTGCTGTGCAGAAGCTATCTTTAGTTTAATTAGATCCCGTTTCTCAATTTTGGCTTTTGTTGCCACTGCTTTTGGTGTTTTAGTCATGAAGTCTTTGCCTATGCCTATGTTCTGAATGGTATTGGCTAGGTTTTCTTCTAGAGTTTTTATGGTTTTAGATCTTATGTTTAAGTCTTTAATCCATCTTGAGTTAATTATTTTATAAGGTGTAAGGAAGGGGTCCAGTTTCAGCTTTCTTCATATGGCTAGCCAGTTTTCCCATCACCATTTATTAAATAGTCAATCTTTCCCCATTGTTTGTTTTCGTCAGGTGTGTCAGAGATATGTTGTATATTTCATGGTACAATGCCTTCTGTCAATGGGGAAAAATAACAAGCATATATGGGATGAATGAAGTCTGCTATGGTTAAGGTTGAGAATATTTACTGATCCTTGAGTTCAGTCTCCAGGAATGTTGGAAATAGAGAATGGAGATAATGGAGATAAAGAAAAGTTCTGAAAATGACACTTCCCATAGTGTCAAAATTGTGATCTATTGGAGAATTCTGTGATACATCAAAATCTCTGTTTATACTGATGTTTGTTATTGTGTATGAGCATATCTTTATCAGGTGTAGGCTATTTCTGTACTTTCATGTCTTTAAATCAATGTTTCTATTCACATATGTATATGTGCAAATAGAAGCATGTTAATATTATATATATATATTTTCTGTCATTACCATGATTGCTATGATTATCATTAGCATGTATTATTAGTGTGACCGAAGTATCATCAGTATCAGTTTCTTTCTAACTGCAGTGCTCCTGTAATGCTTCATTTCTACAGAGCCAACCTACACCCACCGTTTCCCTGACTATAACTTTACCTAAAGTATAAGCCCTTATAAAGCCATGAAAGCCTACCAAGAATTGTCAAAGAAGCTAGGCAGCAGCCAGGCTCTGCCTTAGGAAAAGACTTTACTTTTTATTATCATGTGCAGTACTTAATTACTTGTTTTGACCTCTAAGATTTTGCTCTCCTATATTTCTATCCCCTGGCTTTCTGATATTTCATGTGATTATATTTGAAATTTTAACCTTGCTTTTCTTTTTGGAATCTCTGATATCTCTGCTGCCACAGGTAATGACAGGTTCCTCTCTAACTGTTGGTGTTATCCCTGGTCAGATTATTACTGATGACAGAAGTAGATGTTTTACGTGGATTCTCTCGATATCAGAAACAAATACAGATATCACAACTCAAAAATGACAGACTGATAACCATTATGAACTTAGATGCAACATTCTTAATACAATATTAGCAAATTGAGTCTAGGAATAGTTAAAAATGATAATGTGTTTTAACGAAGTGGGGTTTATCTCAAGTTGGTTTCAACAACTGAAAATCTACCGTGCTGACAGAAAAAAGAAAAATCACGTGACACTCTCAATAGATGCAAAAAAGGAATTTACAAAATGTAACACATTTTTTAAATTAAAAACTCCCAGCAAACTGAGGATAGAAAAGTACATTTTCAAACTGATTATGTGTTTACAAAAAATCTATAGCAAACATCTTACTTAAAATGGTGAAAGCCTTAATACTTTCTACATAAGATTATGAAAAATGCAATGATGTCCTCTCTCCCTAGTTCTTTAAAGTATTGCATTCAATATTAAATAAGTGGAAATATATACCAAGTTCATTGATAAATATTTAATACTTATGAGATGATAATTCTCCTGAAATTGATCTCTAGATTCAGTGGAATTCCCATGAAACCTTATAGGTCCTTTTGGATAAATTACAAAACTGATTCTAAAACAGGGAGAAAGAAAGAAGGGAAGGAAGGAGGAATGGACAGAAAGAAGAAAGAAATAAAGAGAAAAGAAAAGAAAATAAGAAATAAGTGACACCCAAGTTGGGAAGAAAGAAAAATACTATTCTCACGTGATGTAAACATATACATAGAAAATCCTTAGGCATCTGCAGAAGTGTGCTAGAGGTATGAAGTGAATTTAACAAAGTTGTAGGATGAAAGATCAATAAATAAAATCAATTGTGTTTCTATACACAATCAACACCAATTAGAAAATAAAATTATGTAAGCAATTTAACTTATAATAGCCTCAAAAATAATAAAATAATTCAGAATAAATTTAATAAAAGGTATGCTGATCCAAAATTTCTAAATCACTAATACGAGAGATTGAATAGGTAGAAATATGTATCAAGTTCATTGGTAAATATACATGTCATACTTATTAGATGATAATTCTTCTGAAACTGATCTCCAGATTTGGCACAATCCCAATCAAACCTATAGGCCTTTTTGGAGAAACTACAAAGCTGATTCTAATTTTTTTTTTTTTTAATGCGGAAGTCCTAGAATAGCCAGAGCATGTTTTAGAAAGAAGAATAAAGTTGGAAAACTTTCCAAATTTCAAGACATGTTGTAAAGCTACACTAACCAGTACAGTAAACTTACTGGCATGAAGAAGACATATATATCAGTGAAACAGAATAAATAATTTAGAAATATATCCAGCCTTACATGGCCAAAGTTGCCAAAATAATTCAATAAGGAAATCAATGTCTTTATAAAGATGGTACTATTAAAATTGGATATTAAATGGAGAATATGAACTTCAGAATTACCTCACACCATATCCTCAAATTAACTCAACATGTATTTTATACATAATGTAAATATAAAAAGTATAAAGCTTACTGAATAGGAAAAATTTTTAATAATCTTACTATAGCTAAAAATTTTTTAGATAAGAAAAGGATGGATGAAAATGGAAAAAAATAGTAAGTTGGACTTCATGAAATTAAAACTTTTGCAATTTAAAACATAGCATCAAAAAATGAAAAGGCAAACCACAGATTGGGACAGAATAATTTTAAATATGTCTGATAAAGAACTTTCATCTAGAATGTACACATAACTAAAAAACTAAATAACAAAACACAAATAACTCATTTAACATAATATTTTGACCTAAATGGGCCAAATATTTGTACAGATATTTTAATTTAAAAAGAGATGATGTCCAATACACAAATGAAAAGATACTTAACATTACCCGTCATCAGGGAAATGCAAGTTAAAACCACATTGAGGTACCACTGTACACCCACTGGAGTGGCTGACACGAGCAGAACTGACCATACCACATGATGTGAAGAATTGCTATTCACACCTGGCTAGTGGGACTTCAAAATGGTACAGACATTCTGGAAAGCAGTTTGGCAGTTTCTTTTAATGTTAAACTTAGTACTGATCATATAGCCAAATAATTCCACTGCCACTCAAAATAAATAAAAACATATCCGTACCAAGCCTCATCCTTGAAGTTCATAGCAGATGTGTCCATCAACTTGTAAATGGATAAACCAGTTGTAGATGGAGTACCACTCAACAATAAAAAGGAGCAAACTGATACAACAGCAATATAAATGAATACCAAAAGCATTATGCTCAGTGAAAGAAGCTAGACATGAAAGACACCAATGTATCATTCCACTAATAGGATACTCTAGAAAATGCAAACTGTAGAAACAGAAGCAGATTAGTGGTTGCCTGTGTTCAGGAATGGAGAAAAGATCAAATGCAAAACAGCAAAAGAAAACATTTTGTGATGATGCAGATTTTCTGTATCTTGATCATGATTGTGGTCAAATGATGATATTCATCTGCCATAACCCATTAAATTGCACATTGAAAAGGGTGAATTTTACTGTGTGTACATTATACTTCAATGGAGCTGTAAATATGTTTGGAGCTTATCTGTGAACATTAGTTGCAGAGCAGGAGTTATTTTTCTAGAGTGGAAATCTGCTGAGTGCCAACTTGAGAAGGGTTGAAAAAAATTAGAACCTTCTTCCAGCACATTTCAGTTAGAACACTCTTAGGATGTCGTTACAGCTGTGCTCTATATTGGAGTCTCTGATGAAATCACATGTCTAACAATCTCAGCATGCCTTTAATCAACAGAATACACACGTGTTTTCTTTTTTTTACTATAAAGGATATACCAAACAACTTTTTCAAGACTTTACTTCAAAAAGGCACGTAGTTTTGCAATATTTTTGGTAAGTCTTTAATTATTTCAAAATGAAAAATTGAAAATAAAATGCAGTTATTTACTCAGGCCCCCCCAAAACGGCCTGTACGGGGAATGCATGTGCTGTGTGTGTGTGTGTGTGTGTGTGTGTGTGTGTCTGTGTGTTTTGAAGAATTGAAAAAATTTTAGTGGGGTTTTGTAGCATCACTTGGATAGCATCCTGTAGTTTTGTATTGTGTTCGAAATAAAAATAAAGTGAATACACTGATAAAAGAATTTGAAAAGAATTTGCATTATTGCCTAAATTATGTGTGGTTTCCACAGTGGCATGAATCGAGCATCTTTAACCTACATAACAATATATCAGAATGTATTAGGTAAAAAATAAGTAAACTAGTATAACAAAGTTAAATATTTCTAAAGGAAAATTATAGCTTTATTTTTTTCCTGAAATGTTTTGAGGAGATATTTACACCAAAAGATATTATCATTGATCAATGAAACTTTTTCAGAATTTGCTTGTGTCCCACCAATATTTGATTACATAGTGCTTCTGTGAGTTCCATTTCATTAATTTAGCATTGACAGGAGAGAAGGCAATGGCTCTGCAGCCTCTCTTGGTGTGGCATGATCCTGGTTCCGCTGGCTGATCTCTATTAGAACCATGGCCTTAATCATGCCTTTCATGCTTCCAACTTGATTTGCATTTGTTGTGTAATCCAAATTTATTCTCTCGTTTAGTCGCTTCCACCCATAGAAAAGCAGGTCTTTTTCATTTCTCCTTCACCATTGCCCCCATTTTTTCTTTTTGTCCTCCCATGATGAAAAACAAGAGAGAAAACAAACTATAACAACAACAGACACCTTTTGTCTGTGGTCACCAATGCATTGTAGCACTAAACTTTGTTCAAAATCTCTAGATCTGACCTCTATATCTGCTGTTCCCAGAGTTTTTCAATGTATTCTCTAGACTGCTGTGACCCACTGACAGAAAGTCTAGCTATATTTAATTGAAAGTTATTACTGTCTGATATGGTTTGGCTGTGTCCGCACCGAAATCTCATCTTGCACTGTAGCTCCCATAATTCACATGTTGTGGGAGGGACCCACTGAGAGGTAAGTGGATCATGGGGACAGTTTTCCCCACACTGTTCTAGTGGTAGTGAATAAGTCTCATGAGATCTGATGGTTTTATAAGGGGAAACCCCTTTCGCCTTTCACTTGGTTCTCATTTGCTAAATCATGCCTCTCAGCTGATTCTCTCTAGAATTTATTCTCAGGAGATCTAATTAATAACTTGTCAAGCTGATGTCCATCCTTGGGGACAACTCGTATCTGAAGAATGGCCAGTGAAAGGTATTAAAACTCCATACTCCTGCCTCAATTTAGGGCAACTCTGAAGGGTCACCCCAGCTTCTCAGCTCCCCCTTGAGATTAGCTGAGGTATTTGTTGTGACTGCCTCACATCTCAACTCCCTTTATCCAATTCAGCTTTTTCGCCACAGTTGTTGGTTCCTAGGATTTTACCCAGTTAAATGTTCTCTACACAAATCTCTATCTCAAATCTGCTTTACAGGGAATGTGGCCTCAGACAGGTTTTCATTAGGTTCTGGACATAACTCTCATTAGTCATTGATAGGATTCGGCTGTGTCTCCGGCCGAATCTCACCTTGATTGTAATTATCCCCGCATGTCAAGGATGGAGTCAGGTGGAGATAATTGAATCATAGGGGCGGGTTCCCCCTACTGTTCTCCTGGTAGCGAATAAGTCTCACGAGATCTGATGCTTTTAAAATGGGAGTTTCCCTACACAAGCTTTCTTCTCTGCTACCATTTAAGATGTGCCTTTGCTTCTTTTTTGCCTTCTGCCGTGACTGTGAGGCCTCCCCAGCCATGTGGAATTGTGAGTTCATTAAACCTCTTTCCTTTATAAATTGCCCGGTCTTGGGTATGACTTTATTAGCAGCATGAGAGCAAACTAGTACAGTCTGTTCTATAAGCCCAAGTCGGATCACAGAGTCCCGCTTTCTGTTTTTTTTTTTTCTAGCCCATATTTCTACTAAAACTTGAGTCATATAGACTTAAAACAAAATAATTAAGCATGGCTAATATTTATTTAATATTTTATACGTGGCAGGTACTTTATTTTGTAACTTATCTTTTAATAATCTTTCCAAATCTCTAAAAGGAGAATTCTGCTCTTTTATAGAGAAAATAATGATGGCTCTGAAAATGTTAGTAGTAGGGGAAGTAGGGTGAGGGACATAGGGGGCACTTTGTGTTATTTGTGCATTTTACTATCAGTCTAAAATCAGGTCAAAATAAAAATTAAAAAAATGAGTAGTAGAAGCAGGTTGTTAAGATCTTCAGTGTGACTCTAGAATTTTTTTGTTTGTTGTTTGTTTTGGAGTGTAGTGGTAAGATCTCTGCTCACTGCAACCTCCACTTCCCAGGCTCAAGCAATTCTCCTGCCTCAGTCTCCGAAGTAGCTGGGATTATAGGTGTCCACCACCACACCCAGCTAATTTTTATATATATATATATTTTTTAGTAGAGATGGGGTTTCAGCATGTTGGCCAGGCCAGTCTCCAACTCCTGACTTCAAGTCATCCGCCCGCCTCAGCCTCCCGAAGTGCTGGGATTATAGGCATGAGCCACCACTCCTGGCCCAAAGTTCATATTTTAACTACTAACCTAAATTATTTTATAAACAAAAGTCTCCTTGGACTCAAACCAGGTCAGAGTGACATGATCATGTGCCTGTTTTGTGCAGGGTGATGTGAGATTATTATCTAGGAAATAGCTGAAATGTCTTGTTGTGGGCATAAATATTTCATATAAATTCTAAGCTTCATATTAGCACTTAGATTATAATTATCTAAAGAATAGAGAACAATTTCATATAATTTTCAGTGTATCAGGCGAATCAAAAGTATACATACAAGCATGCAGATGAATTTCAGTGAATATAGTGGTGACAATGCTCAGCAGAATTTGTGTCCCCCACCCCAACCCTGCTTCTTGCTCTTTCACTGTCCTAAAGATAGAACAAAATGGTTCAGGCATCCAGCTTGTCCCCTCCACACTTCACACTTTTACTTAATAGCAGCTTATCTTTAACACTTTGTCATCTTTAAGATGTTGCTAATTCTTTCTGGTAGATCCCAGGACTGAGGATGAGGAAGAATGATTTTATTTAAATAAGGTTGCTTAATTAAAAAACAATTTTTTTTAGTTTTAAAATATTTTCATTATTTTATAAAATTTTTGTGGGTACATAGGAGGTTTATATATTTGTGGGGTACATGAGATGTTTTGGTACAGGCATGCAGTGTGAAATAATCACATCATGAGGAATGGGCTTTCCATCCCCTCAAGCATTTATCCTCTGAGTTAAAAACTATTCAATTGGCTGGGCGCGGTGGCTCACGCCTGTAGTCCCAGCTCTTTGGGAGGCCAAGGGGGGCGGATCGCCTGAGGTCAGGAGTTTGAGACCAGCCTGGCCAACATGATGAAACCCCATCTCTACTAAAAATACAAAAATTAGCCAGGTGTGGTGGCGAGTGCCTGTCATCCCAGCTACTCGGGAGGCTGAGACAGGAGAATCATTTGAACCTGGGAGGTGGGGGTTACAGTGAGCCGAGATCATGCCATTGTACTCCAGCCTGATTGACAAGAGTGAAACTCCATGTCAAAGACAAACAAAAATCAATTACATTCTTTAAGTTATTAAAATTAAATATTGTAAATGATTTTTTTCCCAAAGCTTTTTCAAAGAAAAAAAAGTAGAAACAAAGACACTTTCTACTGATTTCCAACATGGTGACTCTGTATTTCTAGCATGTGTTAAGGTGAAAAATTGATTTTATGTTTAATAGAAAACATAACATAATGTAATGAAAAGCAAGATTGTAATGATAAAGGAAAATAACACTAGTGCTAATTTTTTTCAATTTGAAGCATTGGATTAAAATGAATTAGGTTATATTCCAACATGTTTATATTGAATTTCTTTTTTCTCCAATTGGTTTCTTTTTATTAATGGGGGAGTGTTGCATTTGTATAAGGTTTCCCTATTATATTCAATTGTTTTGAGATGCTTTTAATATGAAGTTTTTATGTTTTCTTTTTGATGTATACATGTTATGCTTTTATGCTGAATTTGATAATTGGTGCTGTATATGCAAAGCAAATGTAATTTCCCAGCTTTTATTTTTTAAAGCCCTGGGAAGCAACATAATAAAGTAGAAATAGTATCAAGACAGGAGTTAGAATACCTGGATTCTAAAATTTAAATTAAATTAGGATCTAGTGACATTATAGGTGTTCCTTGATCTTCTGATGACCTGATTCCTCAAAAGAAAAATAAAATAATCTATAAATTGTTTCTAATTCTAAAACTCTATCAATGCTATTTTTAAAATTATAATTAGTTGAACTCTATAAGGTCACAAAAATCCCTATTAAGAAACTAAAATAAAATTTTATCATATCTTAAAAATACTCTGATCTTTTTTTATATGCTGACATAAATTCTAATTATTTTTGAGCCCCTAAAAAACATTTAAGATCACAGTTTATGTTTTATTATTGACTTTCAGATAATTAACATTTTACTGATAGATATGAACAAATCTACTCTAACAGAGATAGTCATTAGTTTATTTCTCTCTTTTCAGTATCAATAAAAAGTATCGATTTACCAATAACAATGAATTAATTGCCTGAAATAAATGAAACGTAAGCAGCAAAAGTGAACCTTTGAGTATAACTCTTCTTGTAAACATTGACTTAGTGCAAAGGGAGCTTATCTTTAAAAAAAAGCGCTAATTCATGTCTATTGGTATAGATATAATCTTTTGTTCCTTGAAAATAGATCCTACTATACTCCAGACACTATGCCACTTGGTGCAGATATTAACGCAAATAGCAGGTGATCATTGTCCTCATGGAGTTTATTTTAAAGAGAACAAAGTGAGACAAAGGCACACAAGCAAAGAACTACAATACAAAGGGGATGGCATCTGACTCAGCATGGAGGTGTCACGGAAGGTGTTGTTTTGCTTAGGTTTTGAAGTGTGGGTAGGAGATGGCCCATGTTGAGAGTGGGAACTGGGAATTAAAAAGATGAGGAGGTCTCTGCAAATCTACATGGATGGGAAGTAGCATGCTGATGTGGGAAACAACTAAAAAGTTCCAGAATGCATGGTTTATAAAGCGTGAGTCAGAGAGGGCTAGACCAGTAGCCAGATCAAGGATATCTCAGATGTTATAGTCATGAATTAGTGCATTGACCTGCAGGCCATGGGAGTCACTGAAGGTTTCAGTCAGGTAAGTGAGCTGATCAGAACAGTCCATTAGATAGGCCGCTCTTTTGGCTGTAAGGGGGACACGTTTGAAGTAGGGCTATAGCTAAAAATATACAGACACTTCCTCTTGTCTACAGCCCTGCTGGCATCTGTTGTATTTTGACTTTTTAATAATAGCCATTCCAACCGGTATGAAATGGTATCTCATTGTGTTTTGATTTGCATTTTTCTGATGATTAGTGATTCTAAGCATTTTTTTTTCGTGTATTTGTTGGCCATTTGTATGTGCTCTTTTGAGAAGTGTTTGTTCATGTCCTTTGCTCATTTTTTAATTGGGTTATTTTTTTTCTAATTGATTTAAGTTCCCTGTAGATTCTGGATACTAAAAAACAAACAAAAAGCAGAAGTAAATAAATTCTCAGGACACACACACCCACACCCACACCCACAGAGAGAGAGAGAGAGAGAGCCTAGGTAAGAGGCCACCAACCACCAGGGTCTAAACTGGGAACACTTTCTAGTACAGAATGAATGGAAAGGATTCATGAAATATCTAGAAAGTAACGTTAATGAGATTTACATGTATGGAGTGAATGAGGAGAAACGGATCATTCAGGATTCTGGTGGGAATAACAGGGGGAGCCATTAGTTGAAATTTTGAAGTGGGAGAAGGAGAGGGAGTTTTAGGGAGAAAGATGAGTTGTTTTTTAGGTATTTCAAACCCTTGAAGCTTCTATGGGACATCGAAGTGGAAATAACAGTCTGTGGGTTGGGACAATAAAGAAAGAAATTGGTTGAAGACTAGGGGAAGAGTATAGAGCAAAGAAATATTTAAGATAAGAAACATAGAGAGATAGCTGAAAATGTGGGACTGGATTACAAAGGAAGAATGATTTAGTTATGAAGCCCAAGGGCTGACAGGAATGGGTGACTACTCGAGGTGTTCATATGCATCTGTTATTGTATGAATAAAAAAAATTATCTGTTCCTTCCTAAAGATATCTTCAACCTGTTTTTGGATACATATGGGCACTGCTTTTCACTCTCTTAGCCCCATTTCTTATTTTAGCCTCTGCCGTAGCAATCAGTTCTGCACAGGCTTTGACCCAGGCTTTGACTAGTTGGTGCAGGTGTGATATGACACTTACCTGGAATGGCCCACAGTTTGTGGCTGCTCTCACTTAAGCAGGTGGGATGCTCATGTAGGTGTAACCTAGAAGCTTGGTAGAGTTTATGCCCATGGGGCAACCTGTGACCACTCAAAAATAAAGCCCTTTCCTCCTCCCAGATTGAGGAGTCTTGCATTATGTAATAAAACTCCTTAGAAGGCCTATTAGGTTCCAATACAGCATTAGGCAACTTGATAAGGTATCCCATCATCAGCCTTCCTTTCTTCCCTCATTCCTCTGCCTCTCACTCTTTCTTCCTAAGTTAACTTCTTAGATAAAATGCCAACTTTCTATATTTTGTTTCACATCAGGGAAAATAATTGTATATCCCATTTCAAAAGCACATAAAAAGGTTACTGTATAGAAAATTTGTCTTTAATAGATTAAGCTGTAATTTTCCAAATACTTTAAAATTTTATTTCAGATACGTTTTTCATTTTTGTAAGCTTCATCTAAAAGCAGAGTTCACCTAAGAATATACCTAAGAGCACATTACATAAAATATATTTTATATTTCAGTAGTTTAGCTAGGATTCTTTCAAAATTGAGAGGATCTACAAATATTTCTAACACATTAGTTTTCAGTCTTAAGGCTGAGTCAAGAACAAAGCTCCTAAACTTTGCGTTGGTGATTGAGAACATTTTAAAATTGTTATTTAATTCATTAATTTATTTTTAAAAAATATTCACATTGTAATTATATAGATTTATAGGATACAATTTGATGTTTCAATGAATATGTATGTTGTCTAATGATCCAATAAGGATAGTTAGTGTATTAATTACCTCATGCATTTATCATTTCTTTTTCATAAGAAATTTCAAAATCCTTTCTTCTAGATACTTTGTAATATACAATACTTTACTTTTAACTATAGTCACCCTGCTTTGCAAAGAACACTTCAACGTATTCTTCCTATATAATTGTGATTTCATAACTGTTAAGCAATCTATCTCCATTTTGCCCTCCCCTCTTCTTCCTCACTGGTAACCATTATTCTACTCTACTTCTCTATTAACATTTTTTTTTTTAAGATTCCACAAATGAGAGAGATCATGCGGTATTTGCTTTCTATGTCTGGCCTATTTCACTTAACATTGTATCCTACAGGGCCATCCATGTTGTTGCAACTGGCAGAATTTCATTCTTTTTTTATGGCTGAATAGTATTTCATTGTGTGTGTGTCCATATATATATGTATATATATAATTTTATGTATAATTATACATAAAATTATATATAATTATAATTAATTTTATGTATAATTATAATTACACATAAAATTATATATAATTATAAATATAATTATATATAATTATATATAATATTATTATGTGTAATATATATAATATACATAATATACATAATATATAGTATATATAATATACATAACGTATATTAGATATATTATACATTATATATATTATATATAATATACATAATATATATTATGTATATAATACACATAATATATATTATATACATAATATATATGATATATAATATACATAATATATATGATATATAATATACATAATATATATGATATATAATATATGTGATATATATGATATATAATATACATAATATATATTATATACATATAATTCACTTGTTTTTATACACATAGGTTGATTCCTTATCTGATTATTAGAAATAGTGCTACAGTAAACATAAGAGTGCAGATATTTTTCAAACACAATGATTTCATTTCCTATGGATATATACCCAGTAGTGGGATTCATGGGTTGTGTGATCGAATGATTGTTTTTTTGTTTTTTTTTTTATTTTTTAGCGAACTTCTATAAAGTTTTGCTTAATGGTTGTACTAGTTTACAATCCCACCAACAGTGTGTAAGTGTTCCCTTTTCTCCACTTCCTTGCCAACTCTTATTATCTTTTACCTTTTTGGTAATAGCCATTCTAATGGGTGAACTGGTATCTCATTGTGGTTTTGATTTGCATTTCCCTGATGGTTACTGATGTTGAACATGATTTTATTATATATTCGTCTTGACCATTTCTATATTTTCTCTTGTGGCATTTCTTTTAGTTTATTTTGTCCTTTTTTTTTTTTTTTTTGAGAAGGAGTCTTGCTCTGTTGCCCAAGCTGGAGTACAGTGGTGCAATCGGGGCTCACGGCAACCTCCATCTCCCTGGTTCAAGCAATTCCCCTGCCTCAGCCTGCTGAGTAGCTGGGGTTACAGGCGCTCGCCATCATGTTTGGCTAAATTTTTGTATTTTTAGTAGAGAAATGATTTCACCATATTGGCCAGGCTGGTCTCAAACTCCTGACCTCAGGCAATCCACCTGCCTCAGCCTCCCTGTTTTGCCCATTTTTAAATAAGTTATTTATGTTTTTGCTGTTGAGTTGTTTAAGTTTCTTATATAATCTGGGCATTAACTCCTTAGCAGATGTATAGTTTGCAAATATTGCATCCCATTCTGTAAGTTGTTTTTTCACTCTGTTAAGTTTCCTTTGCTGTGCAAAAGCATTTTAGTTTGATGAAACCCCATTTATCTATTTTTGCTTTTGTTGCCTGTGCTTTTGACGTCTCATTTAAAAAATCCTTGTACAACCCAAAGTTATAGAGAATTTCCCACATGTTATCTTCTAGTAGTTTTTCATAGTTTTCCATCTTACCTTTAGGTCTTTAATCGCATTTGAGTTGATTTTTGTATAAGGTAAAAGATAGGGGTCTGATTTCATTATCCCACATGTAGATATCCAATCTTCTCAGTACCATTTAATGAAGAGACTGTCTTTACCCCTGTGTGTGCTCTTGACTCCTTTTTTGAAAATCAGTTGACTTTAGGTATGAGAATTTATTTCTGAGCTGTATATTCTCTTCCATTGGTCTATGTGTTTGCTTTATGGCAGTGCCATGCTGTTTTGCTTACTATGGCTTTGTAGTATATTTTGAAGTCAGGTAGTGTGGTGCCTCCAGCTTTGTTATTTTTGCACAGGATTGCTTTGGTTATTTGGGGTCTTTTCTGGTTTCATACAAATTTTAGGGTATTTTTTTCTATTTCTGTGAAGAATTTCATTGGTATTTTGATAGGGATTGCATTGAATCTGTAGGACATTTTGTTAGTATGGTCATTTCAATAGTATCAGTTCTTCCATTCCATGAGTATATAGTGTCCATTTTTTGTGTATCGTAAATTTTTCCATCAGTGTGTTATAGTTTTCATTGTAGAGATCTTTCACGCCCTTGATTAAATTTATCTGCAGATTTCTTGGTAGCTATTGTAAATGGAATTCCTTTCTTGATGACTTTTTCAGATAGTTCACTATTAGTGTATAGAAACACCACTGAATTTTCTGTGTTGATTTTGTATACTACAACTTTACTGAATTTATTTATGATTTCTAGTAGTTTTTGGTCAAGTCTTTAGGGTTCTCACTCTATATAAGTATATATAGAAAGAACCCTAAAGAGAGAGAGATCATATATATCTATATGATCATATATATAGATGTATACATATGTATGTGAGATCACATTTTCTACAAACAGAAACAATCTGACTTCCTTCTTTCCAGTTTGGATCCCTCTTATTTATTTCTTTTGTCTAATTGCTCTGGCTCTGACCTCCAGTACTATGCTAAATAGAAGTGGTAGAAGTTGACATCCTTGTCTTCCTCCATATCATAGAGGAAAAGCATTTAACTATTCACCATAAATAAGATGTTAGCTGTGGGTTTGTCACATATGGCCTTTACTGCGTTGAGGTACACTCCTATACCTACTTTCTTGACAGTTTTTATCATAAAGGAATGTTGACTTTTGTCAGGTGTTCTTTTTGCATCTGTTGAAATGATCACATGGTTTTTGTTTTTCTTTCTATTGTGGTGGTGTATCATATTTACTGATTTGTGCATGTTAAGCCATCCTTTCATCCCTGGGATGAATCCCACTTGATTATAGTGAATACTCTTTTTAGTGTGCTGTCGAAGTCAGTTCACTTGTATCTTGTTGAGAATTTTTGTGTCTATGTTCTCCAGGAATATTGGCCTGTTATTTTCATTTTGTGCGTGTCTTTGTCTGGTTTTAGAATCAGGATATTGCGAGCCTCATAAGATGAGTATGGAAGTATTCCTTCCTCATTACTTTTGTGGAAAAGTTTGTGGAGAATTGGTAGTTATTCTTTAACTGTTTGGTAGAATTCAGCAGTGAAGACCTCAGGTCCTGGGTGTTGGTTGTTGTTGTTGTTGTTTTGATGGAAGATGTTTTATTATTGATTCAATTTCCAAACTCATTATTGGTGTGTTCAGATGTTATATTTCCTCACAATTTAATCTGGGTAGTTGTATGTGTGCAGAAATTTATTCATTTTATTCTACATTATCAAATTTGTTGGCATATAGTTATGAGTAATGTCTTACAATCCCTTATATTTCTGTGGTGTATCAGTTGTAATGTCTCCTTTTTCATCTTTTATTTATTTGAGTTTTCTCTCCTTTTGTCTTAGTTTAGCTAAAGGTTTGTCAGTTTTGCCTTTACACTTTGTCTTATTTATCTTTTGAAATATTTTTTAGTGTCTGTTTCATTTATATCTGCTGTGAGCTTTATTATTTCCTTCCTTCTACCAATTTTGGGTTTAGTTTGTTTTTGATGTTCTAGTTACTTGAAGTGTATAATTTTGCTTTGTGATTTGAAAATCTTTCTTCATTTTTGGTGTAGGCTTTTATTGCTATAAATTTCCCTCTTAGAACTGCTTTTGCTACATTCCTTAGGTTTGGGTATGTTGGATTTTCATTCTTACTTGTCTCAGTGACTTTTGAAATTTTCCTATTAATGTCTTAATGAGACCTATTGATTTCTTGGGTGCATGCTATTTAATTTCCATGTTTTTATAAAATTTCCAAGGGCTTTCCTGTTGTTGATTTCTGGCTTTATATCACTGTAATCAGAAAAGATACTTCATATGATATCTGTCTTCTTAAGTTTGTTAAGACTTATTATGTGTCATAATGTATGATTGGTCCTAGAGAATGTTTGGTGTACAGTTGAGAATAATTTGTATTCTGCAGCTGTTGGATGATGTATTAGTCTGTTTTCATACTGCTGATAAAGACATACCCGAGACTGGGTAATTTACAGAGAAAAAGAGGTTTAGTGGACTCATAGTTCCACGTGGCTGGGGAGGTCTCCCAATCATGATGGAAGGCGAAAGGCACATCTTACATGGTAGCAAACAAAATAGAATTGAGAACCAAGTGAAAGGGTTCCCCCTTATAAAACCATCAGATCTTGTTAGACGTATTCACTACCACAAGAACAGTATGGGGGAAAACGCCCCCATGATTCAATTATCTCCCACTGGTTCCCTCCCACAACATGTATGAATTATGGGAGCTATAATCAAGATGAGATTTCGGTGGGGATATACAGCCAAACCATATCAGGTGAGATCTTCTTTACCTGCTAGGTCCATTTGGTCTATGGTATAGTTTGAGTCTGTCATTTTTTGGTTGATTTTCTCTTCATATAATCTGTCCATTTTTAAAGTGGAGTGTTGAAATTTCCTACTAATATTGTATTGCAGTCTATCTCTACCTTTAAATCTAATATTTGCTTTACATATCTGGTTGTTCTGGTGTTGGGTACATATATAGTTACACCTAAGTAACATATATGTTACGTCCTCTTATTGAATTGGACCTTTTATCATTTCATTATACAGTGACATTCTTTTCTTATATAGTTTTTTTATTTAAAGCCTTTTAAAATATGACATATGTTTATACAGATAGCGGTTTAGATATTTCCAGGTTTGTACAGATTACGGTGTAGATATCTCCATCTTAATACAGATGGTGGTGTAGATATTTATATGTTCATACAGATGGCGGTGCAGATATTTCCATGTTCATCCAGATGGCGGTGTAGATATTTCCAAGATTATAGAGATAGCGGTGTAGTTATTTCCATGTGTAAAGAGATAGCTTTGTAGATATTTCCATGTACATGCAGATAGCTGTGTAGATATTTCCATTTTCATGCAGATAGCGGTGTAGATATTTCCATGTTCAACCAGATAGCGGTGTAGATATTTCCATGTTCATACAGATAGCGGTGTAGATATTTCCATGTTTATACAGATAGCGGTGAAGATGTATGCATGTTTACACATATAGCGGTGTATATATTACCATGTTCATACAGATAGCTGTGTAGATATTTCCATGTTCATCCAGATGGCTGTGTAGATATATCCATGTTCATACAGATGGCGGTGAAGATATTTCCATGTTCATACAGATAGCGGTGTAGATATTTCCATGTTCATACAGATAGCGGTGTAGATATTTCCATGTTCATACAGATAGCGGTGTAGCTATTTCCATGTTCATACAGATAGCGGTGTAGATATTTCCATGTTCATCCAGATGGCTGTGTAGATATATCCATCTTCATACAGATGGCGGTGAAGATATTTCCATGTTCATACAGATAGCAGTGTAGATATTTCCATGTTCATACAGATAGTGGTGTAGATATTTCCATGTTCATACAGATAGCGGTGTAGCTATTTCCATGTTCATACAGATAGCGGTGTAGATATTTCCATGTTCATACAGATGGCTGTGTAGATATATCCATGTTCATATAGATGGCGGTGAAGATATTTCCATGTTCTTACGGATAGTGGTGTAGATATTTCCATGTTCATACAGATAGCGGAGTAGATATTTCCACGTTCATACAGATAGAGGGGCTGATATTTCCATGTTCATACAGATAGCGGTGCTGATATTTCCATGTTTATACAGGTAGCGGTGTACATATGTCCATGTTTATACAGATAGCGGTGTAGATATTTCCATGTTCAAACAGATAGCGGTGTAGATATTTCCATGTTCATACAGATAGCGGTGTAGATATTTCCATGTTCATACAGAGAGCGGTGTAGATATTTCCGTCTTTATACAGATGGCGGTGAAGATGTATGCATGTTTACACAGATAGCGGTGTATATATTTCCATGTTCATACAGATAGCTGTGTAGATATTTCCATGTTCATCCAGATGGCAGTGTAGATATATCCATGTTCATACAGATGGCGGTGCAGATATTTCCATGTTCAAACATATAGTGGTGTAGATATATCCATGTTCATACAGATAGCGGTGTAGATATTTCCATGTTCATCCAGATGGCTGTGTAGATATATCCATGTTCATACAGATAGCGGTGTAGATATTTCCATGTTCATACAAATAGTGGTGTAGATATTTCCATGTTCATACAGATAGCGGTGTAGCTATTTCCATGTTCATACAGATAGCGGTGTAGATATTTCCATGTTCAAACAGATAGTGGTGTAGTTATTTCCATGTTCATACAGATAGCGGTGTAGCTATTTCCATGTTCATACAGATAGCGGTGTAGATATTTCCATGTTCATCCAGATGGCTGTGTAGATATATCCAAGTTCATACAGATGGTGGTGAAGGTATTTCCATGTTCATACGGATAGCGGTGTAGATATTTCCATGTTCATACAGATAGCGGTTTAGTTATTTCCATGTTCATACAGATAGAGGGGCTCATATTTCCATGTTCATACAGATAGCGGTGCTGATATTTCCTTGTTTATACAGGTAGCAGTGTAGATATTTCCATGTTTATACAGATAGCGGTGTAGATATTTCCATGTTTATACAGATAGCGGTGTAGACATTTCCATGTTCATCCAGATGGCTGTGTATATATATCCATGTTCATACAGATAGCGGTGTAGATATTTCCATGTTCATACAGGTAGTTGTGTAGTTATTTCCATGTTCATACAGATAGCGGTGTAGCTATTTCCATGTTCATACAGATAACGGTGTAGATATTCCCATGTTCATACATATCGCGGTGTAGATATTTCCATGTTCATCCAGATGGCTGTGCAGATATATCCATGTTCATACAGATAGCGGTGTAGATATTTACATGTTCATACAGATAGCGGTGTAGCTATTTCCACGTTCATACAGATAGCGGTGTAGATATTTCCATGTTCGTACAGATAGCGGTGTAGATATTTCCACGTTCATACAGATAGCGGTGCTGATATTTCCATGTTTATACATGTAGCGGTGTAGATACTTCCATGTTTATACAGATTGCGGTGTAGATATTTCCAGGTTTATACAGAGAGCGGTGTAGATATCTCCATCTTAATACAGATGGCGGTGTAGATATTTATATGTTCGTTCAGATGGCGATGCAGATATTTCCATGTTCATCCAGATGGCTGTGCAGATATATCCATGTTCATACAGATAGCAGTGTAGATATTTCCATGTTCATACAGATGGCGGTGTAGATATTTCCATGTTTATAGAGATAGCGGTGTAGTTATTTCCATGTGTAAAGAGATAGCTTTGTAGACAATTCCATGTACATGCAGATAGCTGTGTATATATTTCCATTTTCATGCAGATAGTGCTGTAGATATTTCCATGTTCAAACAAATAGCGGTGTAGATATTTCCATGTTTACACAGATAGCGGTGTATGTATTTCCATGTTCATACAGATAGCTTTGTAGATATTTCCATGTTCATCCAGATGGCTGTGTAGATATATCCATGTTCATACAGATGGCGGTGAAGATATTTCCATGTTCATACAGATAGCGGTGTAGATATTTCCATGTTCATACAGATAGCGATGTAGATATTTCCATGTTCATACAGATAGCGGTGTAGGTATTTCCATGTTCTTACAGATAGCGGTGTAGATATTTAAATGTTCATCCAGATGGCTGTGTAGATATATCCTTGTTCATAGAGATGGTGGTGAAGATATTTCCATGTTCATACGGATAGTGGTGTTGATATTTCCATGTTCATACAGATAGCGGTGTAGATATTTCCATGTTCATACAGATAGAGGGGCTGATATTTCCATGTTCATAAAAATAGCAGTGCTGATATTTCCATCTTAATACAGATAGCGGTGTAGATATTTCCATGTTTATACACATAGCGGTGTGGATATCTCCATCTTAATACAGATGGCCGTGTAGATATTTATATGTTCATACAGATGGCGGTGCAGATATTTCCATGTTCATACAGATGGCGGTGTAGATATTTCCATGTTCATACAGATAGCGGTGTAGTTATTTCCATGTGTAAAGAGACAGCTGTGTAGATATTTCCATGTATATGCAGATAGCTCTGTAGATATTTCCATTTTCATGCAGATAGCGGTGTAGATATTTCCATGTTCAAACAGATAGCGGTGTAGATATTTCCATGTTCATACAGATAGCGGTGTAGATATTTCCATGTTTAAACAGATTGCTGTGAAGATGTATGCAAATTTACACACATAGCCTAGTAGATATTTCCATGTTCATACAGATAGCGGTGTAGATATTTCCATGTTCATCCAGATGGCTGTGTAGATATATCCATGTTCATACAGATAGCGGTGTAGATATTTCCATGTTCATACAGATAGTGGTGTAGATATTTCCATGTTCATACAGATAGCGGTGTAGCTATTTCCATGTTCATACAGATAGCGGTGTAGATATTTCCATGTTCGTACAGATAGCGGTGTAGATATTTCCATGTTCATACAGATAGCGTTGCTGATATTTCCATGTTTATACAGGTAGCGGTGTAGATATTTCCATGTTTATACAGATAGCGGTATAGATATTTCCATGTTTATACAGATAGCGGTGTAGATATTTCCAGGTATATACAGATAGCGGTGTAGATATATCCATCTTAATACAGATGGCGGTGTAGATATTTACATGTTCATACAGATGGCGGTGTAGATATTTCCATGTTTATAGAGATAGCGGTGTAGTTATTTCCATGTGTAAAGAGATAGCTTTGTAGACATTTCCACGTACATGCAGATAGCTGTGTAGATATTTCCATTTTCATGCAGATAGCGGTGTAGATATTTCCATGTTCAAACAGATAGCGGTGTAGATATTTCCATGTTCATACAGATAGCGGTGTAGATATTTCCATGTTTACACAGATAGCGGTGAAGATGTATGCATGTTTACTCAGATAGCGGTGTATATATTTCCATGTTCATACATATAGCTGTGTATATATTTCCATGTTCATCCAGATGGCTGTGTAGATATATCCATGTTCATACAGATGGCGGTGAAGATATTTCCATGTTCATACAGATAGCGGTGTAGATATTTCCATGTTCATACAGATAGTGGTGCAGATATTTCCATGTTCATACAGATAGCGGTGTAGCTATTTCGATGTTCATACAGATAGCGGTGTAGATATTTCCATGTTCATCCAGATGGCTGTGTAGATAATTTCATGTTCATACAGATGGCTGTGTAGATATATCCATGTTCAAACAGATGGCGGTGAAGATATTTCCATGTTCATACGGATAGTGGTGTAGATATTTCCATGTTCATACAGATAGCAGTGTAGATATTTCCATGTTCATACAGATAGCGGCGAAGATATTTCCATGTTCATCCAGATGGCTGTGTAGATATGTGCATGTTCATACAGATAGCGGTGTAGATATTTCCATGTTTATACAGATAGCAGTGTAGATATTTCCATGTTTATACAGATAGCGGTGTAGATATTTCCAAGTTTATACAGATAGCGGTGTAGATATTTCCATGTTCATCCAGATGGCTCTGTAGGTATATCCATGTTCATACAGATAGCGGTGTAGATATTTCCATGTCCATACAGGTAGTTGTGTAGTTATTTCCATGTTCATACAGATAGCGGAGTAGCTATTTCCATGTTCATAAAGATAACGGTGTAGATATTCCCATGTTCATACATATAGCGGTGTAGATATTTCCATGTTCATCCTGATGGCTGTGCAGATATGTCCATGTTCATACAGATAGCGGTGTAGATATTTCCATGTTCATACAGATAGCGGTGTAGCTATTTCCATGTTCATACAGATAGTGGTGTAGATATTTCCATGTTCGTACAGATAGCGGTGTAGCTATTTCCATGTTCATGCAGATAGTAGTGTAGATATTTCCGTGTTCATCCAGATGGCTGTGTAGACATATCCATGTTCATACAGATAGCGGTGAAGATAATTCCACGTTCATAGATAGCGGTGTAGATATTTCCATGTTCATACAGATAGTGGTGTAGATATTTCCATGTTCATACAGATAGAGGGGTTATATTTCCATGTTCATACAGATAGCGGTGCTGATATTTCCATGTTTATACAGGTAGCGGTGTAGATATTTCCATGTTTATACAGATAGCGGTGTAGATATTTCCATGTTTATACAGATAGCGGTGTAGATATTTCCATGTTCATACAGATAGCGGTGTAGATATCTCCATCTTAATACAGATGGCGGTGTAGATATTTATATGTTCATACAGATGGCCATGCAGATATTTCCATGTTCATACAGATGGTGGTGTAGATATTTCCGTGTTCATACAGATAGCGGTGTAGTTATTTCCATGTGTAAAGAGATAGCTGTGTAGATATTTCCATGTATATGCAGATAGCTGGGTAGATAATTCCATTTTCATGCAGATAGTGGTTTAGATATTTCCATGTTCAAACAGATAGTGGTGTAGATATTTCTATGTTCATACACATAGCGGTTTAGATATTTCCATGTTTATACAGATGGCGGTGAAGATGTATGCATGTTTACACAGATAGCGGTGTAGGTATTTCCATGTTCATACAGATAGCGGTGTAGATATTTCCATGTTCATCCAGATGGCTGTGTAGATATATCCATGTTCATACAGA
Source organism: Gorilla gorilla gorilla (assembly GCF_029281585.2). Taxonomy (NCBI): domain Eukaryota; kingdom Metazoa; phylum Chordata; class Mammalia; order Primates; family Hominidae; genus Gorilla; species Gorilla gorilla. The sequence goes on along the minus strand of NC_073231.2, from coordinate 3,252,357 downwards.
TGGCGGTGAAGATATTTCCATGTTCATACAGATAGCGGTGTAGATATTTCCATGTTCATACAGATAGTGGTGCAGATATTTCCATGTTCATACAGATAGCGGTGTAGCTATTTCGATGTTCATACAGATAGCGGTGTAGATATTTCCATGTTCATCCAGATGGCTGTGTAGATAAATTCATGTTCATACAGATGGCTGTGTAGATATATCCATGTTCAAACAGATGGCGGTGAAGATATTTCCATGTTCATACGGATAGTGGTGTAGATATTTCCATGTTCATACAGATAGCAGTGTAGATATTTCCATGTTCATACAGATAGCGGCGAAGATATTTCCATGTTCATCCAGATGGCTGTGTAGATATGTGCATGTTCATACAGATAGCGGTGTAGATATTTCCATGTTTATACAGATAGCAGTGTAGATATTTCCATGTTTATACAGATAGCGGTGTAGATATTTCCAAGTTTATACAGATAGCGGTGTAGATATTTCCATGTTCATCCAGATGGCTCTGTAGGTATATCCATGTTCATACAGATAGCGGTGTAGATATTTCCATGTCCATACAGGTAGTTGTGTAGTTATTTCCATGTTCATACAGATAGCGGAGTAGCTATTTCCATGTTCATAAAGATAACGGTGTAGATATTCCCATGTTCATACATATAGCGGTGTAGATATTTCCATGTTCATCCTGATGGCTGTGCAGATATATCCATGTTCATACAGATAGCGGTGTAGATATTTCCATGTTCATACAGATAGCGGTGTAGCTATTTCCATGTTCATACTGATATTGGTGTAGATATTTCCATGTTCGTACAGATAGCGGTGTAGCTATTTCCATGTTCATGCAGATAGTAGTGTAGATATTTCCGTGTTCATCCAGATGGCTGTGTAGACATATCCATGTTCATACAGATAGCGGTGAAGATAATTCCACGTTCATACAGATAGCGGTGTAGATATTTCCATGTTCATACAGATAGTGGTGTAGATATTTCCATGTTCATACAGATAGAGGGGTTATATTTCCATGTTCATACAGATAGCGGTGCTGATATTTCCATGTTTATACAGGTAGCGGTGTAGATATTTCCATGTTTATACAGATAGCGGTGTAGATATTTCCATGTTTATACAGATAGCGGTGTAGATATTTCCATGTTCATACAGATAGCGGTGTAGATATCTCCATCTTAATACAGATGGCGGTGTAGATATTTATATGTTCATACAGATGGCCATGCAGATATTTCCATGTTCATACAGATGGTGGTGTAGATATTTCCGTGTTCATACAGATAGCAGTGTAGTTATTTCCATGTGTAAAGAGATAGCTGTGTAGATATTTCCATGTATATGCAGATAGTTGGGTAGATAATTCCATTTTCATGCAGATAGTGGTTTAGATATTTCCATGTTCAAACAGATAGTGGTGTAGATATTTCTATGTTCATACACATAGCGGTTTAGATATTTCCATGTTTATACAGATGGCGGTGAAGATGTATGCATGTTTACACAGATAGCGGTGTAGGTATTTCCATGTTCATACAGATAGCGGTGTAGATATTTCCATGTTCATCCAGATGGCTGTGTAGATATATCCGTGTTCATGCAGATTGCGGTGAAGATATTTCCATGTTCATACGGATAGCGGTGTAGATATTTCCATGTTCATACAGATAGCGGTGTAGATATTTCCAAGTTCATACAGATAGAGGGGCTGATATTTCCATGTTCATACAGATAGCGGTGCTGATATTTCCATGTTCAAACAGATGGCGGTGTAGATATTTCCAAGTTCATACCGATAGCGGTGTAGACATTTCCATGTTCATACATTTAGCGGTGTAGATATTTCCATGTTCATACAGATGGCGGTGAAGATATTTATATGTCCATACAGATGGCGGTGTAGATATTTCCATGTTTATACAGATAGCGGTGTAGATATTTCCATGTTTATACAGATAGCGGTGTAGATATCTCCATCTTAATACAGATGGCCGTGTAGATATTTATATGTTCATACAGATGGCGGTGAAGGTATTTCCATGTTCATACAGATGGCGGTGTAGATAGTTCCGTGTTCATACAGATAGCGGTGTAGATATTTCCATGTGTAAAGAGATAGCTGTGTAGATATTTCCATGTATATGCAGATAGCCCTGTAGATATTTCCATTTTCATGCAGATAGCGGAGTAGATATCTCCATGTTTATACAGATAGCGGTGTAGTTATCTCCATCTTAATACAGATGGCGGTGAAGATATTTCCATGTTCATACAGATAGCGGTGTAGATATTTCCATGTTCATACAGATAGCGGTGTAGATATTTCCATGTTCATACAGATAGCGGTGTAGATATTTCCGTGTTCAAACAGATAGCGGTGTATATCTTTCCATGTTCATGCAGATAGCGGTGTAGATATTTCCATGTTTATACAGATAGCGGTGATGACGTATGCATGTTTACACAGATAGCGGTGTAGATATTTCCATGTTCATCCAGATGGCTGTGTAGATATATCCATGTTCATACTGATGGAGGTGAAGATATTTCCATGTTCATACAGATAGCGGTGTAGATATTTCCATGTTCATACAGATAGCGGTGTAGCTATTTCCATGTTCATACAGATAGCGGTGTAGATATTTCCATGTTCGATCAGATAGCGGTGAAGATATTTCCATGTTCGTTCAGATAGCGGTGAAGATATTTCCATGTTCATACAGATAGCGGTGCTGATATTTCCATGTTTATACAGGTAGCGGTCTAGATATTTCCATGTTTATATAGATAGCGGTGTAGATATGTCCATGTTTATACCGATAGCGGTGTAGATATTTCCAGGTTTATACAGATAGCGGTGTAGATATCTCCATCTTAATACAGATGGCGGTGTAGATATTTATATGTTCATTCAGATGGCGGTGCAGATATTTCCATGTTCATACAGATGGCGGTGTAGATATTTCCATGTTTATAGAGATAGCGGTGTAGTTATTTCCACTTGTAAAGAGATAGCTTTGTAGACATTTCCATGTACATGCAGATAGCTGTGTAGATATTTCCATTTTCATGCAGATAGCGGTGTAGATATTTCCATGTTCAAACAGATAGCGGTGTAGATATTTCCATGCTCATACAGATAGCGGTGTAGATATTTCCATGTTTATACAGATAGCGGTGAAGTTGTATGCATGTTTACACAGATAGAGGTGTATATATTTCCATGTTCATACAGATAGCTGTGTAGATATTTCCATTTTCATCCAGATGGCTGTCTAGATATATCCATGTTCATACAGATGGCGGTGAAGATATTTCCATGTTCATACAGATAGCGGTGTAGATATTTCCATGTTCATCCAGATGGCTGTGTAGATATATCCATGTTCTTACAGATGGCGGTGAAGATATTTCCATGTTCATACAGATAGAGGGGCTGATATTTCCATGTTCATTCAGATAGCGGTGCTGATATTTCCATGTTTATACAGGTAGCGGTGTAGATATTTCCATGTTTATAGATAGCGGTGTAGATATTTCCATGTTTATACAGATAGCGGTGTAGATATTTCCATGTTTATACAGATAGCGGTGTAGATATCTCCATCTTAATACAGATGGCCGTGTAGATATTTATATGTTCATTCTGATGCCGGTGCAGATATTTCGATGTTCATACCGATGGCGGTGTAGATATTTCCATGTTCATACAGATAGCGGTGCTTATGTTTCCATGTTTATACAGGTAGCGGTGTAGATATTTCCATCTTTATACAGATAGCGGTGTAGATATTTCCATGTTTATACAGATAGCGGTGTAGATATCTCCATCTTAATACAGATGGCCGTGTAGATATTTATATGTTCATACAGATGGCGGTGAAGGTATTTCCATGTTCATACAGATGGCGGTGTAGATAGTTCCGTGTTCATACAGATAGCGGTGTAGATATTTCCATGTGTAAAGAGATAGCTGTGTAGATATTTCCATGTATATGCAGATAGCCCTGTAGATATTTCCATTTTCATGCAGATAGCGGAGTAGATATCTCCATGTTTATAGAGATAGCGGTGTAGTTATCTCCATCTTAATACAGATGGCGGTGAAGATATTTCCATGTTCATACAGATAGCGGTGTAGATATTTCCATGTTCATACAGATAGCGGTGTAGATATTTCCATGTTCATACAGATAGCGGTGTAGATATTTCCGTGTTCAAACAGATAGCGGTGTATATATTTCCATGTTCATGCAGATAGCGGTGTAGATATTTCCATGTTTATACAGATAGCGGTGATGACGTATGCATGTTTACACAGATAGCGGTGTAGATATTTCCATGTTCATCCAGATGGCTGTGTAGATATATCCATGTTCATACTGATGGAGGTGAAGGTATTTCCATGTTCATACAGATAGCGGTGTAGATATTTCCATGTTCATACAGATAGCGGTGTAGCTATTTCCATGTTCATACAGATAGCGGTGTAGATATTTCCATGTTCGTTCAGATAGCGGTGAAGATATTTCCATGTTTGTTCAGATAGCTGTGAAGATATTTCCATGTACATACAGATAGCGGTGCTGATATTTCCATGTTTATACAGGTAGCGGTCTAGATATTTCCATGTTTATACAGATAGCGGTGTAGATATGTCCATGTTTATACCGATAGCGGTGTAGATATTTCCAGGTTTATACAGATAGCGGTGTAGATATCTCCATCTTAATACAGATGGCGGTGTAGATATTTATATGTTCATTCAGATGGCGGTGCAGATATTTCCATGTTCATACAGATGGCGGTGTAGATATTTCCATGTTTATAGAGATAGCGGTGTAGTTATTTCCACTTGTAAAGAGATAGCTTTGTAGACATTTCCATGTACATGCAGATAGCTGTGTAGATATTTCCATTTTCATGCAGATAGCGGTGTAGATATTTCCATGTTCAAACAGATAGCGGTGTAGATATTTCCATGCTCATACAGATAGCGGTGTAGATATTTCCATGTTTATACAGATAGCGGTGAAGTTGTATGCATGTTTACACAGATAGAGGTGTATATATTTCCATGTTCAAACAGATAGCTGTGTAGATATTTCCATTTTCATCCAGATGGCTGTCTAGATATATCCATGTTCATACAGATGGCGGTGAAGATATTTCCATGTTCATACAGATAGCGGTGTAGATATTTCCATGTTCATCCAGATGGCTGTGTAGATATATCCATGTTCATACAGATGGCGGTGAAGATATTTCCATGTTCATACAGATAGAGGGGCTGATATTTCCATGTTCATTCAGATAGCGGTGCTGATATTTCCATGTTTATACAGGTAGCGGTGTAGATATTTCCATGTTTATAGATAGCGGTGTAGATATTTCCATGTTTATACAGATAGCGGTGTAGATATTTCCATGTTTATACAGATAGCGGTGTAGATATCTCCATCTTAATACAGATGGCCGTGTAGATATTTATATGTTCATTCTGATGCCGGTGCAGATATTTCGATGTTCATACCGATGGCGGTGTAGATATTTCCATGTTCATACAGATAGCGGTGCTTATGTTTCCATGTTTATACAGGTAGCGGTGTAGATATTTCCATGTTTATACAGATAGCGGTGTAGATATTTCCATGTTTATACAGATAGCGGTGTAGATATCTCCATCTTAATACAGATGGCGGTGTAGATATTTATATGTTCATACAGATGGCGGTGAAGGTATTTCCATGTTCATACAGATGGCGGTATAGATAGTTCCGTGTTCATATAGATAGCGGTGTAGATATTTCCATGTGTAAAGAGATAGCTGTGTAGATATTTCCATGTATATGCAGATAGCCCTGTAGATATTTCCATTTTCATGCAGATAGCGGAGTAGATATCTCCATGTTTATACAGATAGCGGTGTAGTTATCTCCATCTTAATACAGATGGCGGTGAAGATATTTCCATGTTGATACAGATAGCGGTGTAGATATTTCCATGTTCATACAGATAGCGGTGTAGATATTTCCATGTTCATACAGATAGCGGTGTAGATATTTCCGTGTTCAAACAGATAGCGGTGTATATATTTCCATGTTCATGCAGATAGCGGTGTAGATATTTCCATGTTTATACAGATAGCGGTGATGACGTATGCATGTTTACACAGATAGCGGTGTAGATATTTCCATGTTCATCCAGATGGCTGTGTAGATATATCCATGTTCATACTGATGGAGGTGAAGATATTTCCATGTTCATACAGATAGCGGTGTAGATATTTCCATGTTCATACAGATAGCGGTGTAGCTATTTCCATGTTCATACAGATAGCGGTGTAGATATTTCCATGTTCGTTCAGATAGCGGTGAAGATATTTCCATGTTCGTTCAGATAGCGGTGAAGATATTTCCATGTTCATACAGATAGCGGTGCTGATATTTCCATGTTTATACAGGTAGCGGTCTAGATATTTCCATGTTTATACAGATAGCGGTGTAGATATGTCCATGTTTATACCGATAGCGGTGTAGATATTTCCAGGTTTATACAGATAGCGGTGTAGATATCTCCATATTAATACAGATGGCGGTGTAGATATATCCATGTTCATACTGATGGCGGTGTAGATATTTCCATGTTCATACAAATAGCGGTGCTTATGTTTCCATGTTTATACAGGTAGCGGTGTAGATATTTCCATGTTTATACAGATAGCGGTGTAGATATTTCCATCTTCATCCAAATGGCTGTGTAGATATATCCATGTTCATACAGATAGCGGTGTAGATATTTCCAAGTTCATACAGATAGCGGTGAAGATATTTCCATGTTCATCCAGATGGCTGTGTAGATATATCCATGTTCATACAGATAGCGGTGTAGATATTTCCATGTTTATACAGATAGCCGTGTAGATATTTCCATGTTTATACAGATAGCGGTGTAGATATTTCCAAGTTTATACAGATAGCGGTGTAGATATTTCCATGTTCATCCAGATGGCTGTGTAGGTATATCCATGTTCATACAGATAGCGGTGTAGATATTTCCATGTCCATACAGGTAGTTGTGTACGTATTTCCATGTTCATACAGATAGCGGTGAAGCTATTTCCATGTTCATAAAGATAACGGTGTAGATATTCCCATGTTCATACATATAGCGGTGTAGATATTTCCATGTTCATCCAGATGGCTGTGCAGATATATCCATGTTCATACAGATAGCGGTGTAGATATTTCCATGTTCATACAGATAGCGGTGTAGCTATTTCCATGTTCATACAGATATTGGTGTAGATATTTCCATGTTCGTACAGATAGCGGTGTAGCTATTTCCATGTTCATGCAGATAGCGGTGTAGATATTTCCATGTTCATCCAGAAGGCTGTGTAGACATATCCATGTTCATACAGATAGCGGTGAAGATAATTCCATGTTCATACAGATAGCGGTGTAGATATTTCCATGTTCATACAGATTGTGGTGTAGATATTTCCATGTTCATTCAGATAGAGGGGCTAATATTTCCATGTTCATACAGATAGCGGTGCTGATATTTCCATGTTTATACAGGTAGCGGTGTAGATATTTCCATCTTTATACAGATAGCGGTGTAGATATTTCCATGTTTATACAGATAGCGATGTAGATATTTCCATGTTCATACAGATAGCGGTGTAGATATCTCCATCTTAATAGCGATGGCGGTGTAGATATTTATATGTTCATAAGATGGCCATGCAGATATTTCCATGTTCATACAGATGGCGGTGTAGATATTTCCGTGTTCATACAGAGAGCGGTGTAGTTATTTCCATGTGTAAAGAGATAGCTGTGTAGATATTTCCATGTATATGCAGATAGCTGGGTAGATATTTCCATTTTCATGCAGATAGTGGTTTAGGTATTTCCATGTTCAAACAGATTGCGGTGTAGATATTTCCATGTTCATACAATTAGCGGTTTAGATATTTCCATGTTTATACAGATGGCGGTGAAGATGTATGCATGTTTACACAGATAGCGGTGTAGGTATTTCCATGTTCATACAGATAGCGGTGTAGATATTTCCATGTTCATCCAGATGGCTGTGTAGATATATCCAAGTTCATACAGATTGCGGTGAAGATATTTCCATGTTCGTACGGATAGCTGTGTAGATATTTCCATGTTCATACAGATAGCGGTGTAGATATTTCCATGTTCATACAGATAGAGGGGCTGATATTTCCATGTTCATACAGATAGCGGTGCTGATATTTCCATGTTTATACAGGTAGCAGTGTAGATATTTCCATGTTTATACAGATAGCGGTGTAGATATTTCCATGTTTATACAGATAGCGGTGTAGATATTTCCATGTTTATACAGAGAGCGGAATAGATATCTCCATCTTAATACAGATGGCCGTGTAGATATTTATATGCTCATACAGATGGCGGTGAAGATATTTCCATGTTCATACAGATGGCGGTGTAGATAGTTCCGTGTTCATACAGATAGCGGTGTAGATATTTCCATGTGTAAAGAGATAGCTGTGTAGATATTTCCATGTATATGCAGATAGCCCTGTAGATATTTCCATTTTCATGCAGATAGCGGAGTAGATATCTCCATGTTTATACAGATAGCGGTGTAGATGTCTCCATCTTAATACAGATGGCGGTGAAGATATTTCCATGTTCATACAGATAGCGGTGTACATATTTCCATGTTCATACAGATAGCGGTGTAGATATTTCCATGTTCGTACAGATAGCGGTGTAGATATTTCCGTGTTCAAACAGATAGCGGTGTATATATTTCCATGTTCATGCAGATAGCGGTGTAGATATTTCCATGTTTATACAGATAGCGGTGAAGATATTTCCATGTTTATACAGATAGCGGTGTAGATATTTCCATGTTTATACAGATAGCGGTGTAGATATTTCCATGTTTATAGAAATAGTGGTGTAGATAATTCCTATTTTATACAGATAGCAGTGTAGATATTTCCAAGTTCTTACAGATAGCGGTGTAGATATTTCCACGTTTATAGGGATGGCGGTGTAGATATTTCCATGTTCATACAGATGGCGGTGTAGATATTTCCATGTTTATAGAGATGGCATTGTAGATATTCTCATGTTTACACAGATGGCGGTGTAGATATTTCCATGTTTACACAGATAGCGGTGTAGACATTTCCATGTTTACACAGAGAGCGGTGTGGATATTTCCATGTTTATACACATTGCGGTGTAGATATTTCCATGTTTATACAGACAGTGGTGTGGATATTTCCATGCTTATACAGATAGTTGGGCAGATATTTCCATGTTTATACAGATAGCGGTGTAGATATTTCCATCTTAATACAGATGGCGGTGTAGATATGTCCATGTTCATACAGATGGCGGTGTGGATATTTCCATGTTTATAGAGATGGCGGTCTAGATATTTCCATGTTTATAGAGATAGTGGTGTAGTTTTTTCCAAGTTTATAGAGACAGCGTTGTAGATATTTCCATGTTTATACAGATAGCGGTGAAGATATTTCCATGTTTTTACAGATAGCAGTGTAGATATTTCCATGTTTATACAGATAGCGGTTTAGGTATTTCCATTTTTATAGAGATAGTGGTGTAGATAATTCCAATTTTATACAGATTGCAGTGTAGATATTTCCAAGTTCATACAGATAGCGGTGTAGCTATTTCCATGTTTACACAGGTAGCGGTGTAGATATTTCCATGTTTATACAGATAGCGGTGTAGATATTTCCATGTTCATTCAGATAGCGGTGTAGATATTTCCATGTTCCTACAGATGGCGGTGTAGATGTTTCCATGTTCATACAGATGGCGGTGTAGATATTTCCAAGATTATAGAGATAGCGGTGTAGTTATTTCCATGTTTATAGAGAATGCTCTGTAGATATTTCCATGTATATGCAGATACCTCTTTAGTTATTTCCATGTTCTTACAGAGAGCGGTGTAGGAATTTCCGTGTTCATCCAGATGGCGGTGTATATATATCCATGTTCATACAGATGGTGGTGAAGGTATTTCCATGTTCATACAGATGGCAGTGTAGATATTTCCATGTTCATAGAGATGGCGGTGTAGATATTTCCTTGTTCATAGAGATGGCAGTGTAGATATTTGCTTGTTCATACGGATAGCAGTGTAGATATTTCCATGTTCATACTGGTGGAGGTGTAGATATTTCCATGTTTATAGGGATGGTGGTGTAGATATTTCTATGTTTATACAGAGGTCGGTTTAGATATTTCCATGTTTACACAAATAGCGGTGTACATATTTCCATGTTGATACACATAGCGGTTTAGATATTTCCAAGTTTATACAGATAGCGGTGTAGATATTTCCATGTTTATACAGATGGTGGTGTAGATATTTCCATGATTATAGAGATGGCGGTCAAGATATTTCCATGTTTATAGAGAAAGTGGTGTAGTTATTTCCAAGTTTATACAGATAGCGTTGTAGATATTTCCATGTTTATACAGACAGCGGTGAAGATATTTCCATGTTTATACGGATAGCGGGGTAGATATTTCCACGTTTATACAGATAGCGGTGTAGATATTTACATGTTTATAGAGATGGCGGCCTAGATATTTTCTTGTTTATACAGATAGCGGTGTAGATATTTCCATGTTTATGGAGAAAGCGGTGAAGATATTTCCAATTTTATACAGATAGCAGTGTAGATATTTCCATGTTCCTACAGATGGCGGTGTAGATATTTCCAAGTTTATAGAGATAGCGGTGCAGTTATATTCATGTTTATGGAGAAAGGTGTGTAGATATTTGTATGTATATGCAGATACCTCTGTAGATGTTTCCATGTTCATACAGATAGCGGTGTAGATATTTACATGTTCATCGACATGGCGGTGTAGATACATCCATGTTCATACAGATGGCGGTGAAGATATTTCCTTGTTCATATATATGGCAGTGTAGATATTTCCATGTTCATAGAAATGGCGGTGTAGATATTTCCATGTTCAAAGAGATGGCGGTGTACATATTTCCATGTTCATGCAGATTGCGGTGTAGATATTTCCATGTTCATCCAGATGGCGGTGTAGATATATCCATGTTCCTTCAGATGGCGGTGAAGATATTTCCATGTTCATACAGATGGTGGTGTAGATATTTCCATGTTCATACAAATGGCGGTGTAGATATTTGCATGTTCATAGCGATGGCGGTATAGATATTTCCATGTTTATACAGAGGGCGGTTTAGATATTTCCATGTTTACAGAGATAGCGGTGTAGATATTTCCATGTTCATATACAGAGCGGTGTAGGTATTTCCAACTTTATAGAGATAGCAGTGTAGATATTTCTATATTTATAGAGATAGCGTTGTAGATATTTCCATGTTTATACAGATAGCGGTATAGGTATTTCCATGTTTGTAGAAATAGTGGTGTAGTTATTTCCAAGTTCATAGAGATAGCGATGTAGATATTTCCATGTTTATACAGATAGCGGTGAAGATATTTCCATGTTTATACAGATAGCGGTGTAGATATTTCCATGTTTATACAGATAGCGGTGTAGATATTTACATGTTTATAGAGATGGCCGTCTAGATATTTTCTTGTTTATAAAGATAGCGGTGTTGTTATTTCCATGTTCATACAGATAGCGGTGTAGATATTTCCACCTTTATAGAGATGGCGGTGTAGATATTTCCATGTTTTTACAGATTTCGGTGTAGATATTTCCATGTTTATACTGATAGCGGTGTTGATATTTCCATGTTTATACAGATATCGGTGTAGATATTTCCATGTTTCTTCAGATAGCGGTGTGGATATTTGCATCTTAATACAGATGGCGGTGTAGATATTTCCATGTTCATACTGATGGCGGTGCAGTTATTTCCCTGTTCCTGCAGATGGCGGTGTATATCTTTCCAGTTTTATAGAGATAGCGGTGTAGTTATTTCCATGTTTATAGAGATAGCGGTGTAGAATTTTCCATGTATATACAGATAGCTATGTAGATATTTCCATGTTCATACAGATAGCGATGTAGTTATTTCCATGTTCATTCAGATAGCGGTGTAGATATTTCCATGTTCATACAGATAGCGGTGTATATATTTCCATCTTCATACTGGTAGGGGTGTACATATTTCCATGTTCATGCAGATGGCGGTGTAGATGCTTCCATGTTCATCCAGATGGCGGTGTAGATATTTCCATGTTCATATACATGGCAGTGTAGATATTTCCATGTTGATACAAATGGCGGTGTAGATATTTCCATGTTCATAGAGATGGCGGTTTAGTTATTTTCATGTTTATAGAGATAGTGGTGTAGTTATTTCCATGTTTATAGAGATAGTAGTGTAGATATTTCCATTTATGTACAGATAGCTTTGTAGATATTTCCATGTTCTTACAGATAGCGGTGTAGATATTTCCATCTTCATACAGATAGTGATGTAGATATTTCCATGTTCATACAGATGGCAGTGTAGATATTTCCATGTTCATCCAGACGGCGGTGAAGATATTTCCGTGTTCATACAGATGGTGGTGAAGATATTTCCATGTTTATACAGATAGCGGTGTAGATATTTCCTTGTTTATAGAGATGGCGGTCTAGATATTTCCATGCTTATAGAGATAGTGGTGTAGTTGTTTCCAAGTTTATAGAGACAGCGTTGTAGATATTTCCATGTTTATGCAGATAGCGGTGCGGATATTTCCATGTTTATACAGATAGCGGTGTAGATATTTCCATGTTTATACAGATAGCGGTGTAGATATTTCCATGTTTATAGAGATAGTGGTGTAGATAATTCCTATTTTATACAGATAGCAGGGTAGATATTTCCAAGTTCCTACAGATAGCGGTGTAGATATTTCCACGTTTATAGGGATGGCGGTGTAGATATTTCCATGTTCATACAGATGGCGGTGTAGATATTTCCATGTTTATAGAGATGGTGGTGTAGATATTTTCATGTTTACACAGATGGCCGTGTAGACATTTCCATGTTTACACAGATAGCGGTGTGGATATTTCCATGTTTATGCAGGAATCGGTGTAGATATTTCCATGTTTATACAGATAGCGGTGCGGACATTTCCATGTTTATACAGATAGTGGTGCAGATATTTCCATGTTTATACAGATAGCGGCGTAGATATTTCCATCTTAATACAGATGGAGGCGTAGATATGTCCATGTTCGTACAGATGGTGGTGTAGATATTTGGAAGTTTATAGAGATAGCGCTGTAGTTATTTCCATGTTTATAAAGAAATCTCCGTTGATATTTCCATGTATATGCAGATAGCTGTGTAGACATTTCCATGTTCATTCAGATAGCGGTGTAGATATTTCCATGTTTATGGAGATGGAGGTGTAGATATTTCCAAGTTCCCACAGATGGCGGTGTAGATATTTCCATGTTTATAGAGATGGCGGTGTAGATATTTTCATGTTTACCCATATGGCGGTGTAGATATTTCCATGTTTACACAGATAGCGGTGTAGACATTTCCATGTTTACACAGATAGCGGTGTGGATATCTCCTTCTTAATACAGATGGCGGTGTAGATATATATATGTTCATACAGATGGCGGTGCAGGTATTTCCATGTTCATACAGATGGCGGTGTAGATATTTCCATGTTTATAGATATAGCGGTGTAGTTATTTCCATGTGTAAAGAGATAGCTGTGTAGATATTTCCATGTATATGCAGATAGCTGTGTAGATATTTCTATTTTCATGCAGATAGCGGTTTAGATATTTCCATGTTCAAACAGATTGCGGTGTAGATATTTCCATGTTCATACAGATAGCGGTGTAGATATTTCCATGTTTATACAGATAGCGGTGTATTTACATGTTTATAGAGATGGCGGTCTAGATATTTTCTTGTTTATACAGATAGCGATGTAGATATTTCCATGTTCATACAGATAGCGGTGTAGATATTTCCATGTTCATACAGGTAGCGGTGTAGATATTTCCATGTTCATACACATAGCGGTGTAGATATTTCCATGTTCATACAGATGGTGGTGTATATATTTCCATCTTAATACAGATGTCGGTGTAGATATCTCCATGTTCGTACAGATGGCGGTGTAGATATTTCCATGTTCATACAGATGGCAGTGTAGATATTTTGAAATTTATAGAGATAGCGCTGTAGTTATTTCCATATTTATAGAGAAGTCTGTGTAGATATTCCATGTATATGCAGATAGCTATGTAGATATTTCCATGTTCATGCAGATAGCGGTGTAGATATTTCCATGTTCATCCAGATGCCAGTGTAGATATATCCATGTTCATACAGATGGCGGTGAAGATATTTCCATGTTCATACAGATGGCGGTGTATATATTTCCAAGTTGATACAAATGGTGGTGTAGATATTTCCATGTTCAAAGAGATGGCGGTGTAGATATTTCCATGTTCCTACAAATGGCGGTGTAGATATTTCCATGTTCATAAAGATGGCAGTGTAGATATTTCCATGTTTATACAGATAGCAGTGTAGTTATTTCCATGTTTATAGAGATAGCATTGTAGATATTTCCATTGATATACAGATAGCTGTGTAGATATTTGCATGTTCATACAGATAGCGGTGTAGATATTTCCATGTTCATACAGATAGCGGTGTAGTTATTTCCATGTTCATACAGATAACGGTGTAGATATTTCCATGTTCATACAGTTAGCGGTGAAGATATTTCCGTGTTCATACGGATGGCGGTGTAGATATTTCCATGTTCATACAGATGGTGGTGTAGATATTTCCATGTTCGTATAGATGGCGGTGTAGATATTTCCATGTTCGTGCAGATGGCGGTGTAGGTATTTCCATGTTTATACAGATGTTGGTGTAGATATTTCCATGTTTATAGAGATGGCGGTCTAGATATTTCCATGTTTATAGAGATAGTGGTGTATTTATTTCCAAATTTATAGAGATGGCGTTGTAGTTATTTCTATGTTTATACAGATAGCGGTGAAGATATTTCCATGTTTATACAGATAGCGGTGTAGATATTTCCATGTTTATACAGATAGCGGTGTAGATATTTCCATGTTTATAGAAATAGTGGTGTAGATAATTCCTATTTTATACAGATAGCAGTGTAGATATTTCCAAGTTCTTACAGATAGCGGTGTAGATATTTCCACGTTTATAGGGATGGCGGTGTAGATATTTCCATGTTCATACAGATGGCGGTGTAGATATTTCCATGTTTATAGAGATGGCATTGTAGATATTCTCATGTTTACACAGATGGCGGTGTAGATATTTCCATGTTTACACAGATAGCGGTGTAGACATTTCCATGTTTACACAGAGAGCGGTGTGGATATTTCCATGTTTATACACATTGCGGTGTAGATATTTCCATGTTTATACAGATAGCGGTGTGGATATTTCCATGCTTATACAGATAGTTGGGCAGATATTTCCATGTTTATACAGATAGCGGTGTAGATATTTCCATCTTAATACAGATGGCGGTGTAGATATGTCCATGTTCATACAGATGGCGGTGTGGATATTTCCATGTTTATAGAGATGGCGGTCTAGATATTTCCATGTTTATAGAGATAGTGGTGTAGTTTTTTCCAAGTTTATAGAGACAGCGTTGTAGATATTTCCATGTTTATACAGATAGCGGTGAAGATATTTCCATGTTTTTACAGATAGCAGTGTAGATATTTCCATGTTTATACAGATAGCGGTTTAGGTATTTCCATTTTTATAGAGATAGTGGTGTAGATAATTCCAATTTTATACAGATTGCAGTGTAGATATTTCCAAGTTCATACAGATAGCGGTGTAGCTATTTCCATGTTTACACAGGTAGCGGTGTAGATATTTCCATGTTTATACAGATAGCGGTGTAGATATTTCCATGTTCATTCAGATAGCGGTGTAGATATTTCCATGTTCCTACAGATGGCGGTGTAGATGTTTCCATGTTCATACAGATGGCGGTGTAGATATTTCCAAGATTATAGAGATAGCGGTGTAGTTATTTCCATGTTTATAGAGAATGCTCTGTAGATATTTCCATGTATATGCAGATACCTCTTTAGTTTTTTCCATGTTCTTACAGAGAGCGGTGTAGGAATTTCCGTGTTCATCCAGATGGCGGTGTATATATATCCATGTTCATACAGATGGTGGTGAAGGTATTTCCATGTTCATACAGATGGCAGTGTAGATATTTCCATGTTCATAGAGATGGCGGTGTAGATATTTCCTTGTTCATAGAGATGGCAGTGTAGATATTTGCTTGTTCATACGGATAGCAGTGTAGATATTTCCATGTTCATACTGGTGGAGGTGTAGATATTTCCATGTTTATAGGGATGGTGGTGTAGATATTTCTATGTTTATACAGAGGTCGGTTTAGATATTTCCATGTTTACACAAATAGCGGTGTACATATTTCCATGTTGATACACATAGCGGTTTAGATATTTCCAAGTTTATACAGATAGCGGTGTAGATATTTCCATGTTTATACAGATGGTGGTGTAGATATTTCCATGATTATAGAGATGGCGGTCAAGATATTTCCATGTTTATAGAGAAAGTGGTGTAGTTATTTCCAAGTTTATACAGATAGCGTTGTAGATATTTCCATGTTTATACAGACAGCGGTGAAGATATTTCCATGTTTATACGGATAGCGGGGTAGATATTTCCACGTTTATACAGATAGCGGTGTAGATATTTACATGTTTATAGAGATGGCGGCCTAGATATTTTCTTGTTTATACAGATAGCGGTGTAGATATTTCCATGTTTATGGAGAAAGCGGTGAAGATATTTCCAATTTTATACAGATAGCAGTGTAGATATTTCCATGTTCCTACAGATGGCGGTGTAGATATTTCCAAGTTTATAGAGATAGCGGTGCAGTTATATTCATGTTTATGGAGAAAGGTGTGTAGATATTTGTATGTATATGCAGATACCTCTGTAGATGTTTCCATGTTCATACAGATAGCGGTGTAGATATTTACATGTTCATCGACATGGCGGTGTAGATACATCCATGTTCATACAGATGGCGGTGAAGATATTTCCTTGTTCATATATATGGCAGTGTAGATATTTCC
This sequence comes from Gorilla gorilla gorilla, assembly GCF_029281585.2. Taxonomy (NCBI): domain Eukaryota; kingdom Metazoa; phylum Chordata; class Mammalia; order Primates; family Hominidae; genus Gorilla; species Gorilla gorilla. The sequence continues at coordinate 3,235,165 of NC_073231.2, read as the reverse complement.
ATGTTCATAGAAATGGCGGTGTAGATATTTCCATGTTCAAAGAGATGGCGGTGTACATATTTCCATGTTCATGCAGATTGCGGTGTAGATATTTCCATGTTCATCCAGATGGCGGTGTAGATATATCCATGTTCCTTCAGATGGCGGTGAAGATATTTCCATGTTCATACAGATGGTGGTGTAGATATTTCCATGTTCATACAAATGGCGGTGTAGATATTTGCATGTTCATAGCGATGGCGGTATAGATATTTCCATGTTTATACAGAGGGCGGTTTAGATATTTCCATGTTTACAGAGATAGCGGTGTAGATATTTCCATGTTCATATACAGAGCGGTGTAGGTATTTCCAACTTTATAGAGATAGCAGTGTAGATATTTCTATATTTATAGAGATAGCGTTGTAGATATTTCCATGTTTATACAGATAGCGGTATAGGTATTTCCATGTTTGTAGAAATAGTGGTGTAGTTATTTCCAAGTTCATAGAGGTAGCGATGTAGATATTTCCATGTTTATACAGATAGCGGTGAAGATATTTCCATGTTTATACAGATAGCGGTGTAGATATTTCCATGTTTATACAGATAGCGGTGTAGATATTTACATGTTTATAGAGATGGCGGTCTAGATATTTTCTTGTTTATAAAGATAGCGGTGTTGTTATTTCCATGTTCATACAGATAGCGGTGTAGATATTTCCACCTTTATAGAGATGGCGGTGTAGATATTTCCATGTTTTTACAGATTTCGGTGTAGATATTTCCATGTTTATACTGATAGCGGTGTTGATATTTCCATGTTTATACAGATATCGGTGTAGATATTTCCATGTTTCTTCAGATAGCGGTGTGGATATTTGCATCTTAATACAGATGGCGGTGTAGATATTTCCATGTTCATACTGATGGCGGTGCAGTTATTTCCCTGTTCCTGCAGATGGCGGTGTATATCTTTCCAGTTTTATAGAGATAGCGGTGTAGTTATTTCCATGTTTATAGAGATAGCGGTGTAGAATTTTCCATGTATATACAGATAGCTATGTAGATATTTCCATGTTCATACAGATAGCGATGTAGTTATTTCCATGTTCATTCAGATAGCGGTGTAGATATTTCCATGTTCATACAGATAGCGGTGTATATATTTCCATCTTCATACTGGTAGGGGTGTACATATTTCCATGTTCATGCAGATGGCGGTGTAGATGCTTCCATGTTCATCCAGATGGCGGTGTAGATATTTCCATGTTCATATACATGGCAGTGTAGATATTTCCATGTTGATACAAATGGCGGTGTAGATATTTCCATGTTCATAGAGATGGCGGTTTAGTTATTTTCATGTTTATAGAGATAGTGGTGTAGTTATTTCCATGTTTATAGAGATAGTAGTGTAGATATTTCCATTTATGTACAGATAGCTTTGTAGATATTTCCATGTTCTTACAGATAGCGGTGTAGATATTTCCATGTTTATACAGATAGCGGCATAGATATTTCCATCTTAATACAGATGGCGGCGTAGATATGTCCATGTTCGTACAGATGGTGGTGTAGATATTTGGAAGTTTATAGAGATAGCGCTGTAGTTATTTCCATGTTTATAAAGAAATCTCCGTTGATATTTCCATGTATATGCAGATAGCTGTGTAGACATTTCCATGTTCATTCAGATAGCGGTGTAGATATTTCCATGTTTATGGAGATGGAGGTGTAGATATTTCCAAGTTCCCACAGATGGCGGTGTAGATATTTCCATGTTTATAGAGATGGCGGTGTAGATATTTTCATGTTTACCCATATGGCGGTGTAGATATTTCCATGTTTACACAGATAGCGGTGTAGACATTTCCATGTTTACACAGATAGCGGTGTGGATATCTCCTTCTTAATACAGATGGCGGTGTAGATATATATATGTTCATACAGATGGCGGTGCAGGTATTTCCATGTTCATACAGATGGCGGTGTAGATATTTCCATGTTTATAGATATAGCGGTGTAGTTATTTCCATGTGTAAAGAGATAGCTGTGTAGATATTTCCATGTATATGCAGATAGCTTTGTAGATATTTCCATTTTCATACAGATAGCGGTGTAGATATTTACATGTTCAAACATATAGCGGTGTAGATATTTCCATGTTCATACAGATAGCGGTATAGATATTTCCATGTTCATACAGATAGCGGTGTAGATAATTCCATGTTCATACAGATAGCGGTGTAGATATTTCCATGTTCATACAGATAGCGGTGCTGAGATTTCCATGTTTATGCAGATAGCGTTGCTGATGTTTCCGTGTTTATACAGGTAGCAGTGTAGATATTTCCATGTTTATTCAGATAGCAGTGTAGATATTTCCATCTTAATACTGATGGCGGAGTAGGTATTTATATGTCCATAGAGATGGCGGTGCAGATATTTCCGTGTTCATACAGATGGCGGTGTAGATATTTCCATGTTCATACAGATAGCGGTGTAGTTATTTCCATGTGTAAAGAGATAGCTTTGTAGATATTTCCATGTATATGCAGATAGCTGTGTAGATATTTCCATTTTCATGCAGATAGCGGTGTAGATATTTCCAAGTTTATACAGATAGCGGTGAAGATATCTCCATCTTAATACAGATGGCGGTGTAGATATTTATATGTTCATACAGACGGCGGTGCACTTATTTCCATGTTCATACAGATGGTGGAGTAGATATTTCCATGTTTATAGAGATAGCGGTGTAGTTATTTCCATGTGTATAGAGATAGATTTTTAGATATTTCCATGTATATGCAGATAGCTGTGTAGGTATTTCTATTTTCATGCAGAAAGCCGTTTAGATATTTCCATGTTCAAACAGATAGCGGTGTAGGTATTTCCATGTTCATACAGGTAGCGGTGTAGATATTTCCATGTTTATACAGATAGCGGTGAAGATGTATGCATGTTTTCACAGATAGCGGTGTAGATATTTCCATGCTCATACAGATCGCGGTGTAGATATTTCCATGTTCATTAAGATGGCTGTGTAGACATATCCATGTTCATACAGATGGCGGTGAAGACATTTCCATGTTCATACAGATAGCGGTGTAGATATTTCCATGTTCATACAGATATCGGTGTAGATATTTCCATGTTCATACAGATGGCTGTGTAGATATATCCATGTTCATACAGATGACGGTGAAGATATTTCCATGTTTATACAGATAGCTGTGTAGATATTTCCATGTATATGCAGATAGCTGTGTAGATATTTCCATTTTCATGCAGACAGCGGTGTAGATATTTCCTTGTTCAAACAGATAGCGGTGTAGATATTTCCATGTTCATACAGATAGCGGTGTATATATTTCCATGTTCATACAGATAGTGGTGCTGATATTTCCATGTTTATACAGGTAGCGGTGTAGATATTTCCTTGTTTATACAGATAGCGGTGTAGTTATTTCCATGTTTATACAGATAGCGGTGTAGATATCTCCATGTTCATACAGATAGCGGTGTAGATATTTCCATCTTCATACAGATTGCGATGTAGATATTTCCATGTTCATCCAGATGGCTGTGTAGATATATCCATGTTCATACAGATAGCGGTGTAGATATATCCATGTTCATACAGATAGCGGTGTAGATATTTCCATGTTTATACAGGCAGCGTAGTAGATATTTCCATGTTTATACAGATAGCGGTGTAGGTATCTCCTTGTTAATACAGATGGCGGGGTAGATATTTAGAGGCTCATACAGATGGCGTTGCAGATATTTCCATGTTCATACAGATGGCGGTGTAGATATTTCCTTGTTTATACAGATAGCGGTGTAGTTATTTCCATGTTTATACAGATAGCGGTGTAGATATTTCCATGTTTATGCAGACAGCGGTGTAGATATCTCCATCTTAATACAGATGGCGGTGTAGATATTTATATGTTCATACAGATGGCGGTGCAGACATTTCCATGTTCATACAGATGGCGGTGTAGATATTTCCATGTTCATACAGATAGCTGTGTAGTTATTTCCATGTGTAAAGAGATAGCTGTGTAGATATTTCCATGTATATGCAGATAGCTGTGTAGATATTTCCATTTTTGTACAGATAGCGGTGTAGATATTTCTATGTTCATACAGATAACGGTGTAGATATTTCCATGTTCATACAGACAGCGGTGTAGATATTTCCATGTTTATACAGACTGCGGTGAAGATATACGCATGTTTACACAGATAGCGGTGTAGATATTTCCATGTTAATTCAGATGGCTGTGTAGACATTTCCATGTTTATACAGATAGCGGTGTAGATATTTCCATGTTTATACAGATAGCGGTGTAGATATTTCCAAGTTCATCCAGATGGCTGTGTAGATATATCCATATTCATACAGATAGCGGTGTAGATATTTCCATGTTCATACAGATAGCGGTGTAGATATTTCCATGTCCATCCAGATGGCTGTGTAGATATATCCATGTTCATACAGATAGAGGTGTAGTTATTTCCATGTTCATACAGATAGTGGTGTAGATATTTCCATGTTCATGCAGATAGCGGTGTAGCTATTTCCATCTTCATACAGACAGCGGTGTATATATTTCCATGTTCGTACAGATAGCGGTGTAGATATTTCCATGTTCATACAGATAGCTGTGCTATTTCCATGTTTATACAGGTAGCGGTGTAGATATTTCCATGTTTATACAGATAGCGGGGTAGATATTTCCATGTTTATACAGATAGCGGTGTAGATATTTTCAGGTTTATACAGATAGTGGTGCAGATATCTCCTTCTTAATACAGATGGCGGTGTAGATATATGTTCATACAGATGGCGGTGCAGATATTTCCATGTTCATACAGATGGCGGTGTAGATATTTCCATGTTTATAAAGATAGCGGTGTAGTTATTTCCATGTGTAAAGAGATAGGTTTGTAGATATTTCCATGTATATGCAGAGAGCTGTGTAGATATTTCTATTTTCATGCAGATAGCGGTTTAGATATTTCCATGTTGAAACAGATAGCGGTGTAGATATTTCTATGTTCATCCAGATGGCTGTGTAGATATATCCATGTTCATACAGATAGCGGTGTAGATATTTCCATGTTCATACAGATAGCGGTGTAGATATTTCCATGTTTATACAGATAGCGGTGAAATGTATGCATGTTTACTCAGGTAGCGGTGTAGATATTTCCATGTTCATACAGACCGCGGTGTAGATATTTCCATGTTCATCCAGATCGCTGTGTAGACATATCCATATTCATACAGATGGCGGTGAAGATATTTCCATGTTCATACAGATAGCGGTGTAGATATTTCCATGTTTATACAGATAGCGGTGAAATGTATGCATGTTTACACAGGTAGCGGTGTAGATATTTCCATGTTCATACAGATCGCGGTGTAGATATTTCCATGTTCATCCAGATCGCTGTGTAGACATATCCATATTCATACAGATGGCGGTGAAGATATTTCCATGTTCATACAGATTGCGGTGTAGATATTTCCATGTTCATACAGATAGCGGTGTAGATATCTCCATGTTCATACAGATAACTGTGTAGTTATTTCCATGTGTAAAGAGATAGCTGTGTAGATATTTCCATGTATATGCAGATAGCTGTGTAGATATTTCCATTTTCATGCAGATAGCCGTTTAGATATTTCCATGTTCAAACAGATAGTGGTGTAGATATTTCCATGTTCATAGAGATAGCGGTGTAGATATTTCCATGTTCATACAGATAGAGGGGCTGATATTTCCATGTTCATACAGATAGCGGTTCTGATATTTCCATGTTTATGCAGGTAGAGGTGTAGATATTTCCATGTTTATACAGATAGCAGTGTAGATATTTCCATGTTCATACAGATAGCGGTGTAGCTATTTCCATGTTCATACAGATAGTGGTGTAGATATTTCCATGTTCATCCAGATGGCTGTGTAGATATTTCCATGTTCATACAGATAGCGGTGATGATATTTCCATGTTTATACAGGTAGCGGTGTAGATATTTCCATGTTTATACAGATAGCGGTGTAGATATTTCCATGTTTATACAGATAGCGGTGTAGATATTTCCATGTTTATGCAGATAGCGGTGTAGATATCTCCATCTTAATACAGATGGCTGTGTAGATATTTATATGTTCATACAGATGGAGTTGCAGATATTTCCATGTTCATACAGATTGCGGTGTAGATATTTCTATGTTCATACAGATAGCGGTGTAGTTATTTCCATGTGTAAAGAGATAGCTGTGTAGATATTTCCATGTATATGCAGATAGCAGAGTAGATATTTCCATTTTCAAGCAGATAGCTGTGTAGATATTTCCATGTTCAAACAGATAGCGGTGTAGATATTTCCATGTTCATACAGATAGCGGTGTAGATATTTCCATGTTCATACAGATTGCGGTGTAGATATTTCCATGTTCATCCAGATGGCTGTGTAGATATATCCATGTTCATACAGATAGCGGTGTAGATATATCCATGTTCATACAGATAGCGGTGTAGATATTTCCATGTTTATACAGGCAGCGTAGTAGATATTTCCATGTCTATACAGATAGCGGTGTAGATATCTCCTTGTTAATACAGATGGCGTTGTAGATATTTAGAGGCTCATACCGATGGCGTTGCAGATATTTCCATGTTCATACAGATGGCAGTGTAGCTATTTCCATGTTCATACAGATAGCGGTGTAGATATATCCATGTTCATAGAGATAGCGGTGTAGATATTTCCATGTTCATACAGATAGCGGTGCTGATATTTCCAAGTTTATACAGATAGCGGTGAAGATATCTCCATCTTAATACAGATGGCGGTGTAGATATTTATATGTTCATACAGACCGCGGTGCACTTATTTCCATGTTCATACAGATGGCGGAGTAGATATTTCCATGTTTATAGAGATAGCGGTGTAGTTATTTCCATGTGTATAGAGATAGATTTTTAGATATTTCCATGTATATGCAGATAGCTGTGTAGGTATTTCTATTTTCATGCAGATAGCCGTTTAGATATTTCCATGTTCAAACAGATAGCGGTGTAGGTATTTCGATGTTCATACAGATAGCGGTGTAGGTATTTCCATGTTTATACAGATAGCGGTGAAGATGTATGCATGTTTTCACAGATAGCGGTGTAGATATTTCCATGTTCATACAGATCACGGTGTAGATATTTCCATGTTCATTAAGATGGCTGTGTAGACATATCCATGTTCATACAGATGGCGGTGAAGATATTTCCATGTTCATACAGATAGCGGTGTAGATATTTCCATGTTCATACAGATATCGGTGTAGATATTTCCATGTTCATACAGATGGCTGTGTAGATATATCCATGTTCATACAGATGACGGTGAAGATATTTCCATGTTCATACAGATAGCGGTGTAGATATTTCCATGTTAATACAGATAGCGGTGTAGATATTTCCATGTTCATACCGATAGCGGTGCTGATATTTCCATGTTTATAAAGGAAGCGGTGTAGATATTTCCATGTTTATACAGATAGCAGTGTAGATATTTCCATGTTCATACAGATAGCGGTGTAGCTATTTCCATGTTCATACAGATAGTGGTGTAGATATTTCCATGTTCATCCAGATGGCTGTGTAGATATTTCCATGTTCATACAGATAGCGGTGATGATATTTCCATGTTTATACAGGTAGCGGTGTAGATATTTCCATGTTTATACAGATAGCGGTGTAGATATTTCCATGTTTATACAGATAGCGGTGAAGATATTTCCATGTTTATGCAGATAGCGGTGTAGATATCTCCATCTTAATACAGATGGCTGTGTAGATATTTATATATTCATACAGATGGAGTTGCAGATATTTCCATGTTCATACAGATTGCGGTGTAGATATTTCTATGTTGATACAGATAGCGGTGAAGATGTATGCATGTTTTCACAGATAGCGGTGTAGATATTTCCATGTTCATACAGATAGCGGTGTAGATATTTCCATGTTCATACAGATATCGGTGTAGATATTTCCATGTTCATACAGATGGCTGTGTAGATATATCCATGTTCATACAGATGACGGTGAAGATATTTCCATGTTCATACAGATAGCGGTGTAGATATTTCCATGTTAATACAGATAGCGGTGTAGATATTTACATGTTCATACCGATAGCGGTGCTGATATTTCCATGTTTATAAAGGAAGCGGTGTAGATATTTCCATGTTTATACAGATAGCAGTGTAGATATTTCCATGTTCATACAGATAGCGGTGTAGCTATTTCCATGTTCATACAGATAGTGGTGTAGATATTTCCATGTTCATCCAGATGGCTGTGTAGATATTTCCATGTTCATACAGATAGCGGTGATGATATTTCCATGTTTATACAGGTAGCGGTGTAGATATTTCCATGTTTATACAGATAGCGGTGTAGATATTTCCATGTTTATACAGATAGCGGTGTAGATATTTCCATGTTCATACAGATAGCGGTGTAGTTATTTCCATGTGTAAAGAGATAGCTGTGTAGATATTTCCATGTATATGCAGATAGCTGTTTAGATATATCTATTTTCATGCTGATAGCGGTTTAGATATTTCCATGTTCAAACAGATAGCGGTGTAGATATTTCCATGTTCATACAGATAGCGTTGTAGATATTTCCATGCTTATACAGATTGCAGTGAAGATGTATGCATGTTTACACAGATAGCGGTGTAGATATGTCCATGTTCATGCAGATAGCAGTGTAGATATTTCCATGTTCATCCAGATGGCTGTGTAGATATATCCATGTTCATACAGATAGCGTTGTAGATATATCCATGTTCATACAGATTGCGGTGCAGATATTTCCATGTTCATACAGGTGGCGGTGTAGATATTTCCATGTTTATAGATATAGCGGTGTAGTTATTTCCATGTGTAAAGAGATAGCTGTGTAGATATTTCCATGTATATGCAGATAGCTTTGTAGATATTTCCATTTTCATGCAGATAGCTGTGTAGATATTTCCATGTTCAAACAGATAGAGGTGTAGATATTTCCATGTTCATTCAGATAGCTTTGTAGATATTTCCATGTTCATACAGATAGCGGTGTAGATATTTCCATGTTCATACAGATAGCGGTGTAGATATTTCCATGTTCATACAGATAGTGGTGCTGATATTTCCATGTTTATACAGGTAGCGGTGTAGATATTTCCATGTTTATAGAGATAGCGGTGTAGATATTTCCATGTTTATACAGATAGCGGTGTAGATATTTCCATGTTTATTCAGATAGCGGTGTAGATATCTCCACCTTAATAAAGATGGCGGTGTAGATATTTATATGTTCATACAGACGGCGGTGCAGATATTTCCATGTTCATACAGATGGCGGTGTAGATATTTCCATGTTCATACAGATAGCGGTGTAGATATTTCCATGTTCATACAGATAGCGGTGTAGATATTTCCATGTTCATACAGATAGCGGTGTAGATATTTCCATGTTCATACAGATAGCGGTGTAGATATTTCCATGTTCATACAGGTTGCGGTGTAGATATTTCCATTTTCATACAGATAGCAGTGCTGATATTTCCATGTTTATACAGGCAGCAGTGTAGGTATTTCCATGTTTATACAGATAGCGGTTTAGATATCTCCTTCTTAATACAGATGGCGGTGTAGATATTTATATGTTCATACAGATGGCGGTGCAGATATTTCCATGTTCATACAGATGGCGGTGTAGATATTTCCATGTTTATAGATATAGCGGTGTAGTTATTTCCATGTGTAAAGAGATAGCTGTGTAGATATTTCCATGTATATGCAGATAGCTTTGTAGATATTTCCATTTTCATACAGATAGCGGTGTAGATATTTACATGTTCAAACATATAGCGGTGTAGATATTTCCATGTTCATACAGATAGCGGTATAGATATTTCCATGTTCATACAGATAGCGGTGTAGATAATTCCATGTTCATACAGATAGCGGTGTAGATATTTCCATGTTCATACAGATAGCGGTGCTGAGATTTCCATGTTTATGCAGATAGCGGTGCTGATGTTTCCATGTTTATACAGGTAGCAGTGTAGATATTTCCCTGTTTATTCAGATAGCAGTGTAGATATTTCCATCTTAATACAGATGGCGGAGTAGGTATTTATATGTTCATACAGATGGCGGTGCAGATATTTCCATGTTCATACAGATGGCGGTGTAGATATTTCCATGTTCATACAGATAGCGGTGTAGTTATTTCCATGTGTAAAGAGATAGCTTTTTAGATATTTCCATGTATATGCAGATAGCTGTGTAGATATTTCCATTTTCATGCAGAGAGTGGTGTATATATTTCCATCTTCAGATAGAGGTGTATATATTTCCATGTTCATACAGATAGCGGTGTAGATATTTCCAAGTTTATACAGACAGCGGTGAAGGTGTAAGCATGTTTACACAGATAGCGGTGTGGAGATTTCCATGTTCATACAGAGGGCTGTGCAGATATATCCATGTTCATACAGATAGCGGTGTAGATATTTCCATGTTCATACAGATGGCTGTGTAGATATATCCATGTTCATACCGATTGCGGTGAAGATATTTCCTTGTCCATACAGATAGCGGTGTAGATATTTCCATGTTCATACAGATAGAGGTGTAGCTATTTCCATGTTCATACAGATAGCGGTGTATGTATTTCCATGTTGATACAGATAGCGGTGCAGATATTTCCATGTTCCTACAGATAGCAGTTTAGATATTTCCATGTTCATCCAGGAGGCTGTGTAGATATATCCATGTTCATACAGATGGCGTTGAAGATATTTCCTTGTTTATACAGATAGCGGTGTAGTTATTTCCATGTGTAAAGAGATAGCTGTGTAGATATTTCCATGTATATGCAGATAGCTTTGTGGATATTTCCATTTTCATGCAGATTGCGGTTTAGATATTTCCATGTTCAAACAGACAGCGGTGTAGATATTTCCATGTTTATAGAGATAGCGGTGTAGATATTTCCATGTTCACACAGATAGAGGGGCTGATATTTCCATGTTCATACAGATAGCGGTGCTGATATTTCCATGTTTATACAGGTAGCAGTGTAGATATTTCCATGTTTATACTGGTAGCAGTGTAGATATTTCCATGTTTATACAGAGAGCGGTGTAGATATATCCATGTTTATACAGATAGCGGTGTAGATATCTCCTTCTTAATACAGATGGCGGTGTAGATAATTATATGTTCTTACAGATGTCGGTGCAGATATTTCCATGTTCATACAGATGGCGGTGTGGATATTTCCATATTCATACAGATAGCAGTGTAGATATTTCCATGTTTATACAGATAGCGGTGTAGATATTTCCATGTTCATACAGATGGCGGTGCAGATATTTCCATGTTCATACATATGGCGGTGTAGATATTTCCATGTTCATAGAGATAGCGGTGTAGTTATTTCCATGTGTAAAGAGATAGCTGTGTAGATATTTCCATGTATATGCAGATAGCTCTGTAGATATTTCCATTTTCATGCAGATAGCGGTGTAGATATTTCCATGTTCAAACAGATAGCGGTGTAGATATTTCCATGTTCATACAGATAGCGGTGTAGATATTTCCATGTTTATACAGATTGCGGTGAAGATGTATGCATATTTACTCAGATAGCGGTGTAGATATTTCCATTTTCATACAGATAGCGGTGTAGATATTTCCATGTTCATCCAGATGGCGGTGTAGATATTTCCATGTTCATCCAGATGGCTGTGTAGATATATCCATGTTCATACAGAGAGCTGTGTCGATATTTCCATGTTCATACAGGTAGTGGTGTAGATATTTCCATGTTCATACAGATAGCAGTGTAGCTCTTTCCATGTTCATAGAGATAGCGGTGTAGATATTTCCATGTTCATACAGATAGCGGTGTAGTTATTTCCATGTTCATCCAGATTGCTGTGTAGATATATCCATGTTCATCCAGATGTCTGTGTAGATATATCCATGTTCATACAGATAGCGGTGTAGATATTTCCATGTTCATACAGATAGCGGTGTAGATATTTCCATGTTCATACAGATAACAGTGTAGATATTTCCATGTTCAAACAGATAGCGGTGTAGATATCTCCATCTTAATACAGATGGCGGTGTAGATATTTATACGTTCATACAGATGGCAGTGCAGATATTTCCATGTTCATACAGATGGCGGTGTAGATATTTCCATGTTTATAGAGATAGCGGTGTAGTTATTTCCATGTGTAAAGAGATAGGTTTGTAGATATTTCCATGTATATGCAGAGAGCTGTGTAGATATTTCTATTTTCATGCAGATAGCGGTTTAGATATTTCCATGTTCGAACAGATAGCGGTGTAGATATTTCTATGTTCATCCAGATGGCTGTGTAGATATATCCATGTTCATACAGATAGCGGTGTAGATATTTCCATGTTCATACAGATAGCGGTGTAGATATTTCCATGTTTATACAGATAGCGGTGAAATGTATGCATGTTTACACAGGTAGCGGTGTAGATATTTCCATGTTCATACAGATCGCGGTGTAGATATTTCCATGTTCATCCAGATCGCTGTGTAGACATATCCATATTCATACAGATGGCGGTGAAGATATTTCCATGTTAATACAGATTGCGGTGTAGATATTTCCATGTTCATACAGATAGCGGTGTAAATATCTCCATGTTCATACAGATAGCGGTGTAGATATTTCCATGTTCATACAGATAACTGTGTAGTTATTTCCATGTGTAAAGAGATAGCTGTGTAGATATTTCCATGTATATGCAGATAGCTGTGTAGATATTTCCATTTTCATGCAGATAGCCGTTTAGATATTTCCATGTTCAAACAGATAGCGGTGTAGATATTTCCATGTTCATAGAGATAGCGGTGTAGATATTTCCATGTTCATACAGATAGAGGGGCTGATATTTCCATGTTCATACAGATAGCGGTTCTGATATTTCCATGTTTATACAGGTAGAGGTGTAGATATTTCCATGTTTATACAGATAGCAGTGTAGATATTTCCATGTTCATACAGATAGCGGTGTAGCTATTTCCATGTTCATACAGATAGTGGTGTAGATATTTCCATGTTCATCCAGATGGCTGTGTAGATATTTCCATGTTCATACAGATAGCGGTGATGATATTTCCATGTTTATACAGGTAGCGGTGTAGATATTTCCATGTTTATACAGATAGCGGTGTAGATATTTCCATGTTTATACAGATAGCGGTGTAGATATTTCCATGTTTATGCAGATAGCGGTGTAGATATCTCCATCTTAATACAGATGGCTGTGTAGATATTTATATGATCATACAGATGGAGTTGCAGATATTTCCATGTTCATACAGATTGCGGTGTAGATATTTCTATGTTCATACAGATAGCGGTGTAGTTATTTCCATGTGTAAAGAGATAGCTGTGTAGATATTTCCATGTATATGCAGATATCAGAGTAGATATTTCCATTTTCAAGCAGATAGCTGTGTAGATATTTCCATGTTCAAACAGATAGCGGTGTAGATATTTCCATGTTCATACAGATAGCGGTGTAGATATTTCCATGTTCATACAGATTGCGGTGTAGATATTTCCATGTTCATCCAGATGGCTGTGTAGATATATCCATGTTCATACATATAGCGGTGTAGATATATCCATGTTCATACAGATAGCGGTGTAGATATTTCCATGTTTATACAGGCAGCGTAGTAGATAGTTCCATGTTTATACAGATAGCGGTGTAGATATCTCCTTGTTAATACAGATGGCGGTGTAGATATTTAGAGGCTCATACAGATGGCGTTGCAGATATTTCCATGTTCATACAGATGGCGGTGTAGCTATTTCCATGTTCATACAGATAGCGGTGTAGATATATCCATGTTCATAGAGATAGCGGTGTAGATATTTCCATGTTCATACAGATAGCGGTGCTGATATTTCCAAGTTTATACAGATAGCGGTGAAGATATCTCCATCTTAATACAGATGGCGGTGTAGATATTTATATGTTCATACAGACGGCGGTGCACTTATTTCCATGTTCATACAGATGGCTCTGTAGATATTTCCATGTTTATAGAGATAGCGGTGTAGTTATTTCCATGTGTATAGAGATAGATTTTTAGATATTTCCATGTATATGCAGATAGCTGTGTAGGTATTTCTATTTTCATGCAGATAGCCGTTTAGATATTTCCATGTTCAAACAGATAGCGGTGTAGGTATTTCCATGTTCATACAGATAGCGGTGTAGATATTTCCATGTTTATACAGATAGCGGTGAAGATGTATGCATGTTTTCACAGATAGCGGTGTAGATATTTCCATGTTCATACAGATCGCGGTGTAGATATTTCCATGTTCATTAAGATGGCTGTGTAGACATATCCATGTTCATACAGATGGCGGTGAAGATATTTCCATGTTCATACAGACAGCGGTGTAGATATTTCCATGTTCATACAGATATCGGTGTAGATATTTCCAAGTTCATGCAGATGGCTGTGTAGATATATCCATGTTCATACTGATGACGGTGAAGATATTTCCATGTTCATACAGATAGCGGTGTAGATATTTCCATGTTAATACAGATAGCGGTGTAGATATTTCCATGTTCATACCGATAGCGGTGCTGATATTTCCATGTTTATAAAGGAAGCGGTGTAGATATTTCCATGTTTATACAGATAGCAGTGTAGATATTTCCATGTTCATACAGATAGCGGTGTAGCTATTTCCATGTTCATACAGATAGTGGTGTAGATATTTCCATGTTCATCCAGATGGCTGTGTAGATATTTCCATGTTCATACAGATAGCGGTGATGATATTTCCATGTTTATACAGGTAGCGGTGTAGATATTTCCATGTTTATACAGATAGCGGTGTAGATATTTCCATGTTTATACAGATAGCGGTGTAGATATTTCCATGTTTATGCAGATAGCGGTGTAGATATCTCCATCTTAATACAGATGGCTGTGTAGATATTTATATGTTCATACAGATGGAGTTGCAGATATTTCCATGTTCATACAGATTGCGGTGTAGATATTTCTATGTTCATACAGATAGCAGTGTAGTTATTTCCATGTGTAAAGAGATAGCTGTGTAGATATTTCCATGTATATGCAGATAGCAGAGTAGATATTTCCATTTTCAAGCAGATAGCGGTGTAGATATTTCCATGTTCAAACAGATAGCTGTGCAGATATTTCCATGTTCATACAGATAGCGGTGTAAATATTTCCATGTTCATACAGATTGCGGTGTAGATATTTCCATGTTCATCCAGATGGCTGTGTAGATATATCCATGTTCATACTGATAGCGGTGTAGATATATCCATGTTCATACAGATAGCGGTGTAGATATTTCCATGTTTATACAGGCAGCGTAGTAGATATTTCCATGTTTATACAGATAGCGGTGTAGATATCTCCTTGTTAATACAGATGGCGGTGTAGATATTTAGAGGCTCATACAGATGGCGTTGCAGATATTTCCATGTTCATACAGATGGCGGTGTAGCTATTTCCATGTTCATACAGATAGCGGTGTAGATATATCCATGTTCATAGAGATAGCGGTGTATATATTTACATGTTTATACAGATAGCGGTGTAGATATTTCCATGTTTCTGCAGATAGCGGTGTAGATATCTCCATCTTAATACAGATGGCGGTGTAGATATTTATATGTTCATACAGATGGCGGTGCAGACATTTCCATGTTCATACAGATGGCGGTGTAGATATTTCCATGTTCATACAGATAGCGGTGTAGATATTTCCATGTTCAAACAGATAGCGGTGTAGATATTTCAATGTTCATACAGATAGCAGTGTAGATATTTCCATGTTCATACAGATTGCGGTGTAGATATTTCCATGTTCATCCAGATGGCTGTGTAGATATATCCATGTTCATACAGATAGCGGTGTAGATATATCCATGTTCATACAGATAGCGGTGTAGATATTTCCATGTTTATACAGATAGCGGTGCTGATATTTCCAAGTTTATACAGATAGCGGTGAAGATATCTCCATCTTAATACAGATGGCGGTGTAGATATTTATATGTTCATACAGACGGCGGTGCACTTATTTCCATGTTCATACAGATGGCGGTGTAGATATTTCCATGTTTATAGAGATAGCGGTGTAGTTATTTCCATGTGTATAGAGATAGATTTTTAGATATTTCCATGAATATGCAGATAGCTCTGTAGGTATTTCTATTTTCATGCAGATAGCCGTTTAGATATTTCCATGTTCAAACAGATAGCGGTGTAGGTATTTCCATGTTCATACAGGTAGCGGTGTAGATATTTCCATGTTTATACAGATAGCGGTGAAGATGTATGCATGTTTTCACAGATAGCGGTGTAGATATTTCCATGTTCATACAGATCGCGGTGTAGATATTTCCATGTTCATTAAGATGGCTGTGTAGACATATCCATGTTCATACAGATGGCGGTGAAGACATTTCCATGTTCATACAGATAGCGGTGTAGATATTTCCATGTTCATACAGATATCGGTGTAGATATTTCCATGTTCATACAGATGGCTGTGTAGATATATCCATGTTCATACAGATGACGGTGAAGATATTTCCATGTTTATACAGATAGCTGTGTAGATATTTCCATGTATATGCAGATAGCTGTGTAGATATTTCCATTTTCATGCAGACAGCGGTGTAGATATTTCCTTGTTCAAACAGATAGCGGTGTAGATATTTCCATGTTCATACAGATAGCGGTGTAGATATTTCCATGTTCATACAGATAGCGGTGTAGATATTTCCATGTTCATACAGATAGCGGTGTATATATTTCCATGTTCATACAGATAGTGGTGCTGATATTTCCATGTTTATACAGGTAGCGGTGTAGATATTTCCTTGTTTATACAGATAGCGGTGTAGTTATTTCCATGTTTATACAGATAGCGGTGTAGATATTTCCATGTTCATACAGATAGCGGTGTAGATATTTCCATGTTCATACAGATTGCGGTGTAGATATTTCCATGTTCATCCAGATGGCTGTGTAGATATATCCATGTTCATACAGATAGCGGTGTAGATATATCCATGTTCATACAGATAGCGGTGTAGATATTTCCCTGTTTATACAGGCAGCGTAGTAGATATTTCCATGTTTATACAGATAGCGGTGTAGGTATCTCCTTGTTAATACAGATGGCGGTGTAGATATTTAGAGGCTCATACAGATGGCGTTGCAGATATTTCCATGTTCATACAGATGGCGGTGTAGATATTTCCTTGTTTATACAGATAGCGGTGTAGTTATTTCCATGTTTATACAGATAGCGGTGTAGATATTTCCATGTTTATGCAGACAGCGGTGTAGATATCTCCATCTTAATACAGATGGCGGTGTAGATATTTATATGTTCATACAGATGGCGCTGCAGACATTTCCATGTTCATACAGATGGCGGTGTAGATATTTCCATGTTCATACAGATAGCGGTGTAGTTATTTCCATGTGTAAAGAGATAGCTGTGTAGATATTTCCATGTTCATACAGATAGCGGTGTAGATATTTCCAAGTTCATCCAGATGGCTGTGTAGATATATCCATATTCATACAGATAGCGGTGTAGATATTTCCATGTTCATACAGATAGCGGTGTAGATATTTCCATGTCCATCCAGATGGCTGTGTAGATATATCCATGTTCATACAGATAGAGGTGTAGTTATTTCCATGTTCATACAGATAGTGGAGTAGATATTTCCATGTTCATGCAGATAGCGGTGTAGCTATTTCCATCTTCATACAGACAGCGGTGTATATATTTCCATGTTCGTACAGACAGCGGTGTAGATATTTCCATGTTCATACAGATAGCTGTGCTATTTCCATGTTTATACAGGTAGCGGTGTAGATATTTCCATGTTTATACAGATAGCGGGGTAGATATTTCCATGTTTATACAGATAGCGGTGTAGATATTTCCAGGTTTATACAGATAGTGGTGCAGATATCTCCTTCTTAATACAGATGGCGGTGTAGATATATGTTCATACAGATGGCGGTGCAGATATTTCCATGTTCATACAGATGGCGGTGTAGATATTTCCATGTTTATAAAGATAGCGGTGTAGTTATTTCCATGTGTAAAGAGATATGTTTGTAGATATTTCCATGTATATGCAGAGAGCTGTGTAGATATTTCTATTTTCATGCAGATAGCGGTTTAGATATTTCCATGTTGAAACAGATAGCGGTGTAGATATTTCTATGTTCCTCCAGATGGCTGTGTAGATATATCCATGTTCATACAGATAGCGGTGTAGATATTTCCATGTTCATACAGATAGCGGTGTAGATATTTCCATGTTTATACAGATAGCGGTGAAATGTATGCATGTTTACACAGGTAGCGGTGTAGATATTTCCATGTTCATCCAGATCGCTGTGTAGACATATCCATATTCATACAGATGGCGGTGAAGATATTTCCATGTTCATACAGATAGCGGTGTAGATATTTCCATGTTTATACAGATAGCGGTGAAATGTATGCATGTTTACACAGGTAGCGGTGTAGATATTTCCATGTTCATACAGATCGCGGTGTAGATATTTCCATGTTCATCCAGATCGCTGTGTAGACATATCCATATTCATACAGATGGCGGTGAAGATATTTCCATGTTCATACAGATTGCGGTGTAGATATTTCCATGTTCATACAGATAGCGGTGTAGATATCTCCATGTTCATACAGATAACTGTGTAGTTATTTCCATGTGTAAAGAGATAGCTGTGTAGATATTTCCATGTATATGCAGATAGCTGTGTAGATATTTCCATTTTCATGCAGATAGCCGTTTAGATATTTCCATGTTCAAACAGATAGCGGTGTAGATATTTCCATGTTCATAGAGATAGCGGTGTAGATATTTCCATGTTCATACAGATAGAGGGGCTGATATTTCCATGTTCATACAGATAGCGGTTCTGATATTTCCATGTTTATGCAGGTAGAGGTGTAGATATTTCCATGTTTATACAGATAGCAGTGTAGATATTTCCATTTTCATACAGATAGCGGTGTAGCTATTTCCATGTTCATACAGATAGTGGTGTAGATATTTCCATGTTCATCCAGATGGCTGTGTAGATATTTCCATGTTCATACAGATAGCGGTGATGATATTTCCATGTTTATACAGGTAGCGGTGTAGATATTTCCATGTTTATACAGATAGCGGTGTAGATATTTCCATGTTTATACAGATAGCGGTGTAGATATTTCCATGTTTATGCAGATAGCGGTGTAGATATCTCCATCTTAATACAGATGGCTGTGTAGATATTTATATGTTCATACAGATGGAGTTGCAGATATTTCCATGTTCATACAGATTGCGGTGTAGATATTTCTATGTTCATACAGATAGCGGTGTAGTTATTTCCATGTGTAAAGAGATAGCTGTGTAGATATTTCCATGTATATGCAGATAGCAGAGTAGATATTTCCATTTTCAAGCAGATAGCGGTGTAGATATTTCCATGTTCAAACAGATAGCGGTGTAGATATTTCCATGTTCATACAGATAGCGGTGTAGATATTTCCATGTTCATACAGATTGCGGTGTAGATATTTCCATGTTCATCCAGATGGCTGTGTAGATATATCCATGTTCATACAGATAGCGGTGTAGATATATCCATGTTCATACAGATAGCGGTGTAGATATTTCCATGTTTATACAGGCAGCGTAGTAGATATTTCCATGTTTATACAAATAGCGGTGTAGATATCTCCTTGTTAATACAGATGGCGTTGTAGATATTTAGAGGCTCATACCGATGGCGTTGCAGATATTTCCATGTTCATACAGATGGCAGTGTAGCTATTTCCATGTTCATACAGATAGCGGTGTAGATATATCCATGTTCATAGAGATAGCGGTGTAGATATTTCCATGTTCATACAGATAGCGGTGCTGATATTTCCAAGTTTATACAGATAGCGGTGAAGATATCTCCATCTTAATACAGATGGCGGTGTAGATATTTATATGTTCATACAGACGGCGGTGCACTTATTTCCATGTTCATACAGATGGCTCTGTAGATATTTCCATGTTTATAGAGATAGCGGTGTAGTTATTTCCATGTGTATAGAGATAGATTTTTAGATATTTCCATGTATATGCAGATAGCTGTGTAGGTATTCCTATTTTCATGCAGATAGCCGTTTAGATATTTCCATGTTCAAACAGATAGCGGTGTAGGTATTTCCATGTTCATACAGATAGCGGTGTAGGTATTTCCATGTTTATACAGATAGCGGTGAAGATGTATGCATGTTTTCACAGATAGCGGTGTAGATATTTCCATGTTCATACAGATCACGGTGTAGATATTTCCATGTTCATTAAGATGGCTGTGTAGACATATCCATGTTCATACAGATGGCGGTGAAGATATTTCCATGTTCATACAGATAGCGGTGTAGATATTTCCATGTTCATACAGATATCGGTGTAGATATTTCCATGTTCATACAGATGGCTGTGTAGATATATCCATGTTCATACAGATGACGGTGAAGATATTTCCATGTTCATACAGATAGCGGTGTAGATATTTCCATGTTAATACAGATAGCGGTGTAGATATTTACATGTTCATACCGATAGCGGTGCTGATATTTCCATGTTTATAAAGGAAGCGGTGTAGATATTTCCATGTTTATACAGATAGCAGTGTAGATATTTCCATGTTCATACAGATAGCGGTGTAGCTATTTCCATGTTCATACAGATAGTGGTGTAGATATTTCCATGTTCATCCAGATGGCTGTGTAGATATTTCCATGTTCATACAGATAGCGGTGATGATATTTCCATGTTTATACAGGTAGCGGTGTAGATATTTCTATGTTTATACAGATAGCGGTGTAGATATTTCCATGTTTATACAGATAGCGGTGAAGATATTTCCATGTTTATGCAGATAGCGGTGTAGATATCTCCATCTTAATACAGATGGCTGTGTAGATATTTATATGTTCATACAGATGGAGTTGCAGATATTTCCATGTTCATACAGATTGCGGTGTAGATATTTCTATGTTGATACAGATAGCGGTGAAGATGTATGCATGTTTTTACAGATAGCGGTGTAGATATTTCCATGTTCATACAGATAGCGGTGTAGATATTTCCATGTTCATACAGATATCGGTGTAGATATTTCCATGTTCATACAGATGGCTGTGTAGATATATCCATGTTCATACAGATGACGGTGAAGATATTTCCATGTTCGTACAGATAGCGGTGTAGATATTTCCATGTTAATACAGATAGCGGTGTAGATATTTCCATGTTCATACCGATAGCGGTGCTGATATTTCCATGTTTATAAAGGAAGCGGTGTAGATATTTCCATGTTTATACAGATAGTGTAGATATTTCCATGTTCATACAGATAGCGGTGTAGCTATTTCCATGTTCATACAGATAGTGGTGTAGATATTTCCATGTTCATCCAGATGGCTGTGTAGATATTTCCATGTTCATACAGATAGCGGTGATGATATTTCCATGTTTATACAGGTAGCGGTGTAGATATTTCCATGTTTATACAGATAGCGGTGTAGATATTTCCATGTTTATACAGATAGCGGTGTAGATATTTCCATGTTCATACAGATAGCGGTGTAGTTATTTCCATGTGTAAAGAGATAGCTGTGTAGATATTTCCATGTATATGCAGATAGCTGTTTAGATATATCTATTTTCATGCTGATAGCGGTTTAGATATTTCCATGTTCAAACAGATAGCGGTGTAGATATTTCCATGTTCATACAGATAGCGTTGTAGATATTTCCATGCTTATACCGATTGCAGTGAAGATGTATGCATGTTTACACAGATAGCGGTGTAGATATGTCCATGTTCATGCAGATAGCGGTGTAGATATTTCCATGTTCATCCAGATGGCTGTGTAGATATATCCATGTTCATACAGATAGCG
Source organism: Gorilla gorilla gorilla (assembly GCF_029281585.2). NCBI lineage: Eukaryota > Metazoa > Chordata > Mammalia > Primates > Hominidae > Gorilla > Gorilla gorilla. Next base: position 3,213,029 of record NC_073231.2, on the reverse strand, counting down.
TTGTAGATATATCCATGTTCATACAGATTGCGGTGCAGATATTTCCATGTTCATACAGGTGGCGGTGTAGATATTTCCATGTTTATAGATATAGCGGTGTAGTTATTTCCATGTGTAAAGAGATAGCTGTGTAGATATTTCCATGTATATGCAGATAGCTTTGTAGATATTTCCATTTTCATTCAGATAGCTTTGTAGATATTTCCATGTTCATACAGATAGCGGTGTAGATATTTCCATGTTCATACAGATAGCGGTGTAGATATTTCCATGTTCATACAGATAGTGGTGCTGATATTTCCATGTTTATACAGGTAGCGGTGTAGATATTTCCATGTTTATAGACATAGCGGTGTAGATATTTCCATGTTTATACAGATAGCGGTGTAGATATTTCCATGTTTATTCAGATAGCGGTGTAGATATCTCCACCTTAATACAGATGGCGGTGTAGATATTTATATGTTCATACAGACGGAGGTGCAGATATTTCCATGTTCATACAGATGGCGGTGTAGATATTTCCATGTTCATACAGATAGCGGTGTAGATATTTCCATGTTCATACAGATAGCGGTGTAGATATTTCCATGTTCATACAGATAGCGGTGTAGATATTTCCATGTTCATACAGATAGCGGTGTAGATATTTCCATGTTCATAAAGGTTGCGGTGTAGATATTTCCATTTTCATACAGATAGCAGTGCTGATATTTCCATGTTTATACAGGCAGCAGTGTAGGTATTTCCATGTTTATACAGATAGCGGTTTAGATATCTCCTTCTTAATACAGATGGCGGTGTAGATATTTATTTGTTCATACAGATGGCGGTGCAGATATTTCCATGTTCATACAGATGGCGGTGTAGATATTTCCATGTTTATAGATATAGCGGTGTAGTTATTTCCATGTGTAAAGAGATAGCTGTGTAGATATTTCCATGTATATGCAGATAGCTTTGTAGATATTTCCATTTTCATACAGATAGCGGTGTAGATATTTACATGTTCAGACATATAGCGGTGTAGATATTTCCATGTTCATACAGATAGCGGTATAGATATTTCCATGTTCATACAGATAGCGGTGTAGATAATTCCATGTTCATACAGATAGCGGTGTAGATATTTCCATGTTCATACAGATAGCGGTGCTGAGATTTCCATGTTTATGCAGATAGCGGTGCTGATGTTTCCATGTTTATACAGGTAGCAGTGTAGATATTTCCCTGTTTATTCAGATAGCAGTGTAGATATTTCCATCTTAATACAGATGGCGGAGTAGGTATTTATATGTTCATACAGATGGCGGTGCAGATATTTCCATGTTCATACAGATGGCGGTGTAGATATTTCCATGTTCATACAGATAGCAGTGTAGTTATTTCCATGTGTAAAGAGATAGCTTTTTAGATATTTCCATGTATATGCAGATAGCTGTGTAGATATTTCCATTTTCATGCAGAGAGTGGTGTATATATTTCCATCTTCAGATAGAGGTGTATATATTTCCATGTTCATACAGATAGCGGTGTAGATATTTCCAAGTTTATACAGACAGCGGTGAAGGTGTAAGCATGTTTACACAGATAGCGGTGTGGAGATTTCCATGTTCATACAGAGGGCTGTGCAGATATATCCATGTTCATACAGATAGCGGTGTAGATATTTCCATGTTCATACAGATGGCTGTGTAGATATATCCATGTTCATACCGATTGCGGTGAAGATATTTCCTTGTCCATACAGATAGCGGTGTAGATATTTCCATGTTCATACAGATAGAGGTGTAGCTATTTCCATGTTCATACAGATAGCGGTGTATGTATTTCCATGTTGATACAGATAGCGGTGCAGATATTTCCATGTTCCTACAGATAGCAGTTTAGATATTTCCATGTTCATCCAGGAGGCTGTGTAGATATATCCATGTTCATACAGATGGCGTTGAAGATATTTCCTTGTTTATACAGATAGCGGTGTAGTTATTTCCATGTGTAAAGAGATAGCTGTGTAGATATTTCCATGTATATGCAGATAGCTTTGTGGATATTTCCATTTTCATGCAGATTGCGGTTTAGATATTTCCATGTTCAAACAGACAGCGGTGTAGATATTTCCATGTTCATAGAGATAGCGGTGTAGATATTTCCATGTTCACACAGATAGAGGGGCTGATATTTCCATGTTCATACAGATAGCGGTGCTGATATTTCCATGTTTATACAGGTAGCAGTGTAGATATTTCCATGTTTATACTGGTAGCAGTGTAGATATTTCCATGTTTATACAGAGAGCGGTGTAGATATATCCATGTTTATACAGATAGCGGTGTAGATATCTCCTTCTTAATACAGATGGCGGTGTAGATAATTATATGTTCTTACAGATGTCGGTGCAGATATTTCCATGTTCATACAGATGGCGGTGTGGATATTTCCATATTCATACAGATAGCAGTGTAGATATTTCCATGTTTATACAGATAGCGGTGTAGATATTTCCATGTTCATACAGATGGCGGTGCAGATATTTCCATGTTCATACATATGGCGGTGTAGATATTTCCATGTTCATAGAGATAGCGGTGTAGTTATTTCCATGTGTAAAGAGATAGCTGTGTAGATATTTCCATGTATATGCAGATAGCTCTGTAGATATTTCCATTTTCATGCAGATAGCGGTGTAGATATTTCCATGTTCAAACAGATAGCGGTGTAGATATTTCCATGTTCATACAGATAGCGGTGTAGATATTTCCATGTTTATACAGATTGCGGTGAAGATGTATGCATATTTACTCAGATAGCGGTGTAGATATTTCCATTTTCATACAGATAGCGGTGTAGATATTTCCATGTTCATCCAGATGGCGGTGTAGATATTTCCATGTTCATCCAGATGGCTGTGTAGATATATCCATGTTCATACAGAGAGCTGTGTCGATATTTCCATGTTCATACAGGTAGTGGTGTAGATATTTCCATGTTCATACAGATAGCAGTGTAGCTCTTTCCATGTTCATAGAGATAGCGGTGTAGGTATTTCCATGTTTATACAGATAGCGGTGAAGATGTATGCATGTTTTCACAGATAGCGGTGTAGATATTTCCATGTTCATACAGATCACGGTGTAGATATTTCCATGTTCATTAAGATGGCTGTGTAGACATATCCATGTTCATACAGATGGCGGTGAAGATATTTCCATGTTCATACAGATAGCGGTGTAGATATTTCCATGTTCATACAGATATCGGTGTAGATATTTCCATGTTCATACAGATGGCTGTGTAGATATATCCATGTTCATACAGATGACGGTGAAGATATTTCCATGTTCATACAGATAGCGGTGTAGATATTTCCATGTTAATACAGATAGCGGTGTAGATATTTACATGTTCATACCGATAGCGGTGCTGATATTTCCATGTTTATAAAGGAAGCGGTGTAGATATTTCCATGTTTATACAGATAGCAGTGTAGATATTTCCATGTTCATACAGATAGCGGTGTAGCTATTTCCATGTTCATACAGATAGTGGTGTAGATATTTCCATGTTCATCCAGATGGCTGTGTAGATATTTCCATGTTCATACAGATAGCGGTGATGATATTTCCATGTTTATACAGGTAGCGGTGTAGATATTTCTATGTTTATACAGATAGCGGTGTAGATATTTCCATGTTTATACAGATAGCGGTGAAGATATTTCCATGTTTATGCAGATAGCGGTGTAGATATCTCCATCTTAATACAGATGGCTGTGTAGATATTTATATGTTCATACAGATGGAGTTGCAGATATTTCCATGTTCATACAGATTGCGGTGTAGATATTTCTATGTTGATACAGATAGCGGTGAAGATGTATGCATGTTTTTACAGATAGCGGTGTAGATATTTCCATGTTCATACAGATAGCGGTGTAGATATTTCCATGTTCATACAGATATCGGTGTAGATATTTCCATGTTCATACAGATGGCTGTGTAGATATATCCATGTTCATACAGATGACGGTGAAGATATTTCCATGTTCGTACAGATAGCGGTGTAGATATTTCCATGTTAATACAGATAGCGGTGTAGATATTTCCATGTTCATACCGATAGCGGTGCTGATATTTCCATGTTTATAAAGGAAGCGGTGTAGATATTTCCATGTTTATACAGATAGTGTAGATATTTCCATGTTCATACAGATAGCGGTGTAGCTATTTCCATGTTCATACAGATAGTGGTGTAGATATTTCCATGTTCATCCAGATGGCTGTGTAGATATTTCCATGTTCATACAGATAGCGGTGATGATATTTCCATGTTTATACAGGTAGCGGTGTAGATATTTCCATGTTTATACAGATAGCGGTGTAGATATTTCCATGTTTATACAGATAGCGGTGTAGATATTTCCATGTTCATACAGATAGCGGTGTAGTTATTTCCATGTGTAAAGAGATAGCTGTGTAGATATTTCCATGTATATGCAGATAGCTGTTTAGATATATCTATTTTCATGCTGATAGCGGTTTAGATATTTCCATGTTCAAACAGATAGCGGTGTAGATATTTCCATGTTCATACAGATAGCGTTGTAGATATTTCCATGCTTATACCGATTGCAGTGAAGATGTATGCATGTTTACACAGATAGCGGTGTAGATATGTCCATGTTCATGCAGATAGCGGTGTAGATATTTCCATGTTCATCCAGTTGGCTGTGTAGATATATCCATGTTCATACAGATAGCGTTGTAGATATATCCATGTTCATACAGATTGCGGTGCAGATATTTCCATGTTCATACAGGTGGCGGTGTAGTTATTTCCATGTTTATAGATATAGCGGTGTAGTTATTTCCATGTGTAAAGAGATAGCTGTGTAGATATTTCCATGTATATGCAGATAGCTTTGTAGATATTTCCATTTTCATTCAGATAGCTTTGTAGATATTTCCATGTTCATACAGATAGCGGTGTAGATATTTCCATGTTCATACAGATAGCGGTGTAGATATTTCCATGTTCATACAGATAGTGGTGCTGATATTTCCATGTTTATACAGGTAGCGGTGTAGATATTTCCATGTTTATAGACATAGCGGTGTAGATATTTCCATGTTTATACAGATAGCGGTGTAGATATTTCCATGTTTATTCAGATAGCGGTGTAGATATCTCCACGTTAATACAGATGGCGGTGTAGATATTTATATGTTCATACAGACGGCGGTGCAGATATTTCCATGTTCATACAGATGGCGGTGTAGATATTTCCATGTTCATACAGATAGCGGTGTAGATATTTCCATGTTCATACAGATAGCGGTGTAGATATTTCCATGTTCATACAGATAGCGGTGTAGATATTTCCATGTTCATACAGATAGCGGTGTAGATATTTCCATGTTCATAAAGGTTGCGGTGTAGATATTTCCATTTTCATACAGATAGCAGTGCTGATATTTCCATGTTTATACAGGCAGCAGTGTAGGTATTTCCATGTTTATACAGATAGCGGTTTAGATATCTCCTTCTTAATACAGATGGCGGTGTAGATATTTATTTGTTCATACAGATGGCGGTGCAGATATTTCCATGTTCATACAGATGGCGGTGTAGATATTTCCATGTTTATAGATATAGCGGTGTAGTTATTTCCATGTGTAAGTAGATAGCTGTGTAGATATTTCCATGTATATGCAGATAGCTTTGTAGATATTTCCATTTTCATACAGATAGCGGTGTAGATATTTACATGTTCAGACATATAGCGGTGTAGATATTTCCATGTTCATACAGATAGCGGTATAGATATTTCCATGTTCATACAGATAGCGGTGTAGATAATTCCATGTTCATACAGATAGCGGTGTAGATATTTCCATGTTCATACAGATAGCGGTGCTGAGATTTCCATGTTTATGCAGATAGCGGTGCTGATGTTTCCATGTTTATACAGGTAGCAGTGTAGATATTTCCCTGTTTATTCAGATAGCAGTGTAGATATTTCCATCTTAATACAGATGGCGGAGTAGGTATTTATATGTTCATACAGATGGCGGTGCAGATATTTCCATGTTCATACAGATGGCGGTGTAGATATTTCCATGTTCATACAGATAGCGGTGTAGTTATTTCCATGTGTAAAGAGATAGCTTTTTAGATATTTCCATGTATATGCAGATAGCTGTGTAGATATTTCCATTTTCATGCAGAGAGTGGTGTATATATTTCCATCTTCAGATAGAGGTGTATATATTTCCATGTTCATACAGATAGCGGTGTAGATATTTCCAAGTTTATACAGACAGCGGTGAAGGTGTAAGCATGTTTACACAGATAGCGGTGTGGAGATTTCCATGTTCATACAGAGGGCTGTGCAGATATATCCATGTTCATACAGATAGCGGTGTAGATATTTCCATGTTCATACAGATGGCTGTGTAGATATATCCATGTTCATACCGATTGCGGTGAAGATATTTCCTTGTCCATACAGATAGCGGTGTAGATATTTCCATGTTCATACAGATAGAGGTGTAGCTATTTCCATGTTCATACAGATAGCGGTGTATGTATTTCCATGTTGATACAGATAGCGGTGCAGATATTTCCATGTTCCTACAGATAGCAGTTTAGATATTTCCATGTTCATCCAGGAGGCTGTGTAGATATATCCATGTTCATACAGATGGCGTTGAAGATATTTCCTTGTTTATACAGATAGCGGTGTAGTTATTTCCATGTGTAAAGAGATAGCTGTGTAGATATTTCCATGTATATGCAGATAGCTTTGTGGATATTTCCATTTTCATGCAGATTGCGGTTTAGATATTTCCATGTTCAAACAGACAGCGGTGTAGATATTTCCATGTTCATAGAGATAGCGGTGTAGATATTTCCATGTTCACACAGATAGAGGGGCTGATATTTCCATGTTCATACAGATAGCAGTGCTGATATTTCCATGTTTATACAGGTAGCAGTGTAGATATTTCCATGTTTATACTGGTAGCAGTGTAGATATTTCCATGTTTATACAGAGAGCGGTGTAGATATATCCATGTTTATACAGATAGCGGTGTAGATATCTCCTTCTTAATACAGATGGCGGTGTAGATAATTATATGTTCTTACAGATGTCGGTGCAGATATTTCCATGTTCATACAGATGGCGGTGTGGATATTTCCATATTCATACAGATAGCAGTGTAGATATTTCCATGTTTATACAGATAGCGGTGTAGATATTTCCATGTTCATACAGATGGCGGTGCAGATATTTCCATGTTCATACATATGGCGGTGTAGATATTTCCATGTTCATAGAGATAGCGGTGTAGTTATTTCCATGTGTAAAGAGATAGCTGTGTAGATATTTCCATGTATATGCAGATAGCTCTGTAGATATTTCCATTTTCATGCAGATAGCGGTGTAGATATTTCCATGTTCAAACAGATAGCGGTGTAGATATTTCCATGTTCATACAGATAGCGGTGTAGATATTTCCATGTTTATACAGATTGCGGTGAAGATGTATGCATATTTACTCAGATAGCGGTGTAGATATTTCCATTTTCATACAGATAGCGGTGTAGATATTTCCATGTTCATCCAGATGGCGGTGTAGATATTTCCATGTTCATCCAGATGGCTGTGTAGCTGTGTCGATATTTCCATGTTCATACAGGTAGTGGTGTAGATATTTCCATGTTCATACAGATAGCAGTGTAGCTCTTTCCATGTTCATAGAGATAGCGGTGTAGATATTTCCATGTTCATACAGATAGCGGTGTAGTTATTTCCATGTTCATCCAGATGGCTGTGTAGATATATCCATGTTCATCCAGATGTCTGTGTAGATATATCCATGTTCATACAGATAGCGGTGTAGATATTTCCATGTTCATACAGATAGCGGTGTAGATATTTCCATGTTCATACAGATAACAGTGTAGATATTTCCATGTTCAAACAGATAGCGGTGTAGATATCTCCATCTTAATACAGATGGCGGTGTAGATATTTATATGTTCATACAGATGGCAGTGCAGATATTTCCATGTTCATACAGATGGCGGTGTAGATATTTCCATGTTTATAGAGATAGCGGTGTAGTTATTTCCATGTGTAAAGAGATAGGTTTGTAGATATTTCCATGTATATGCAGAGAGCTGTGTAGATATTTCTATTTTCATGCAGATAGCGGTTTAGATATTTCCATGTTCGAACAGATAGCGGTGTAGATATTTCTATGTTCATCCAGATGGCTGTGTAGATATATCCATGTTCATACAGATAGCGGTGTAGATATTTCCATGTTCATACAGATAGCGGTGTAGATATTTCCATGTTTATACAGATAGCGGTGAAATGTATGCATGTTTACACAGGTAGCGGTGTAGATATTTCCATGTTCATACAGATCGCGGTGTAGATATTTCCATGTTCATCCAGATCGCTGTGTAGACATATCCATATTCATACAGATGGCGGTGAAGATATTTCCATGTTCATACAGATTGCGGTGTAGATATTTCCATGTTCATCCAGATGGCTGTGTAGATATTTCCATGTTCATACAGATAGCGGTGATGATATTTCCATGTTTATACAGGTAGCGGTGTAGATATTTCCATGTTTATACAGATAGCGGTGTAGATATTTCCATGTTTATACAGATAGCGGTGTAGATATTTCCATGTTTATGCAGATAGCGGTGTAGATATCTCCATCTTAATACAGATGGCTGTGTAGATATTTATATGATCATACAGATGGAGTTGCAGATATTTCCATGTTCATACAGATTGCGGTGTAGATATTTCTATGTTCATACAGATAGCGGTGTAGTTATTTCCATGTGTAAAGAGATAGCTGTGTAGATATTTCCATGTATATGCAGATATCAGAGTAGATATTTCCATTTTCAAGCAGATAGCTGTGTAGATATTTCCATGTTCAAACAGATAGCGGTGTAGATATTTCCATGTTCATACAGATAGCGGTGTAGATATTTCCATGTTCATACAGATTGCGGTGTAGATATTTCCATGTTCATCCAGATGGCTGTGTAGATATATCCATGTTCATACATATAGCGGTGTAGATATATCCATGTTCATACAGATAGCGGTGTAGATATTTCCATGTTTATACAGGCAGCGTAGTAGATAGTTCCATGTTTATACAGATAGCGGTGTAGATATCTCCTTGTTAATACAGATGGCGGTGTAGATATTTAGAGGCTCATACAGATGGCGTTGCAGATATTTCCATGTTCATACAGATGGCGGTGTAGCTATTTCCATGTTCATACAGATAGCGGTGTAGATATATCCATGTTCATAGAGATAGCGGTGTAGATATTTCCATGTTCATACAGATAGCGGTGCTGATATTTCCAAGTTTATACAGATAGCGGTGAAGATATCTCCATCTTAATACAGATGGCGGTGTAGATATTTATATGTTCATACAGACGGCGGTGCACTTATTTCCATGTTCATACAGATGGCTCTGTAGATATTTCCATGTTTATAGAGATAGCGGTGTAGTTATTTCCATGTGTATAGAGATAGATTTTTAGATATTTCCATGTATATGCAGATAGCTGTGTAGGTATTTCTATTTTCATGCAGATAGCCGTTTAGATATTTCCATGTTCAAACAGATAGCGGTGTAGGTATTTCCATGTTCATACAGATAGCGGTGTAGATATTTCCATGTTTATACAGATAGCGGTGAAGATGTATGCATGTTTTCACAGATAGCGGTGTAGATATTTCCATGTTCATACAGATCGCGGTGTAGATATTTCCATGTTCATTAAGATGGCTGTGTAGACATATCCATGTTCATGCAGATGGCGGTGAAGATATTTCCATGTTCATACAGATAGCGGTGAAGATATTTCCATGTTCATACAGATATCGGTGTAGATATTTCCATGTTCATGCAGATGGCTGTGTAGATATATCCATGTTCATACTGATGACGGTGAAGATATTTCCATGTTCATACAGATAGCGGTGTAGATATTTCCATGTTAATACAGATAGCGGTGTAGATATTTCCATGTTCATACCGATAGCGGTGCTGATATTTCCATGTTTATAAAGGAAGCGGTGTAGATATTTCCATGTTTATACAGATAGCAGTGTAGATATTTCCATGTTCATACAGATAGCGGTGTAGCTATTTCCATGTTCATACAGATAGTGGTGTAGATATTTCCATGTTCATCCAGATGGCTGTGTAGATATTTCCATGTTCATAGAGATAGCGGTGATGATATTTCCATGTTTATACAGGTAGCGGTGTAGATATTTCCATGTTTATACAGATAGCGGTGTAGATATTTCCATGTTTATACAGATAGCGGTGTAGATATTTCCATGTTTATGCAGATAGCGGTGTAGATATCTCCATCTTAATACAGATGGCTGTGTAGATATTTATATGTTCATACAGATGGAGTTGCAGATATTTCCATGTTCATACAGATTGCGGTGTAGATATTTCTATGTTCATACAGATAGCGGTGTAGTTATTTCCATGTGTAAAGAGATAGCTGTGTAGATATTTCCATGTATATGCAGATAGCAGAGTAGATATTTCCATTTTCAAGCAGATAGCGGTGTAGATATTTCCATGTTTCTGCAGATAGCGGTGTAGATATCTCCATCTTAATACAGATGGCGGTGTAGATATTTATATGTTCATACAGATGGCGGTGCAGACATTTCCATGTTCATACAGATGGCGGTGTAGATATTTCCATGTTCATACAGATAGCGGTGTAGATATTTCCATGTTCAAACAGATAGCGGTGTAGATATTTCAATGTTCATACAGATAGCGGTGTAGATATTTCCATGTTCATACAGATTGCGGTGTAGATATTTCCATGTTCATCCAGATGGCTGTGTAGATATATCCATGTTCATACAGATAGCGGTGTAGATATATCCATGTTCATAGAGATAGCGGTGTAGATATTTCCATGTTTATACAGATAGCGGTGCTGATATTTCCAAGTTTATACAGATAGCGGTGAAGATATCTCCATCTTAATACAGATGGCGGTGTAGATATTTATATGTTCATACAGACGGCGGTGCACTTATTTCCATGTTCATACAGATGGCGGTGTAGATATTTCCATGTTTATAGAGATAGCGGTGTAGTTATTTCCATGTGTATAGAGATAGATTTTTAGATATTTCCATGAATATGCAGATAGCTCTGTAGGTATTTCTATTTTCATGCAGATAGCCGTTTAGATATTTCCATGTTCAAACAGATAGCGGTGTAGGTATTTCCATGTTCATACAGGTAGCGGTGTAGATATTTCCATGTTTATACAGATAGCGGTGAAGATGTATGCATGTTTTCACAGATAGCGGTGTAGATATTTCCATGTTCATACAGATCGCGGTGTAGATATTTCCATGTTCATTAAGATGGCTGTGTAGACATATCCATGTTCATACAGATAGCGGTGTAGATATATCCATGTTCATACAGATAGCGGTGTAGATATTTCCATGTTTATACAGGCAGCATAGTAGATATTTCCATGTTTATACAGATAGCGGTGTAGGTATCTCCTTGTTAATACAGATGGCGGTGTAGATATTTAGAGGCTCATACAGATGGCGTTGCAGATATTTCCATGTTCATACAGATGGCGGTGTAGATATTTCCTTGTTTATACAGATAGCGGTGTAGTTATTTCCATGTTTATACAGATAGCGGTGTAGATATTTCCATGTTTATGCAGACAGCGGTGTAGATATCTCCATCTTAATACAGATGGCGGTGTAGATATTTATATGTTCATACAGATGGCGCTGCAGACATTTCCATGTTCATACAGATGGCGGTGTAGATATTTCCATGTTCATACAGATAGCGGTGTAGATATTTCCAAGTTCATCCAGATGGCTGTGTAGATATATCCATATTCATACAGATAGCGGTGTAGATATTTCCATGTTCATACAGATAGCGGTGTAGATATTTCCATGTCCATCCAGATGGCTGTGTAGATATATCCATGTTCATACAGATAGAGGTGTAGTTATTTCCATGTTCATACAGATAGTGGTGTAGATATTTCCATGTTCATACAGATAGCGGTGTAGCTATTTCCATCTTCATACAGACAGCGGTGTATATATTTCCATGTTCGTACAGATAGCGGTGTAGATATTTCCATGTTCATACAGATAGCTGTGCTATTTCCATGTTTATACAGGTAGCGGTGTAGATATTTCCATGTTTATACAGATAGCGGGGTAGATATTTCCATGTTTATACAGATAGCGGTGTAGATATTTCCAGGTTTATACAGATAGTGGTGCAGATATCTCCTTCTTAATACAGATGGCGGTGTAGATATATGTTCATACAGATGGCGGTGCAGATATTTCCATGTTCATACAGATGGCGGTGTAGATATTTCCATGTTTATAAAGATAGCGGTGTAGTTATTTCCATGTGTAAAGAGATAGGTTTGTAGATATTTCCATGTATATGCAGAGAGCTGTGTAGATATTTCTATTTTCATGCAGATAGCGGTTTAGATATTTCCATGTTGAAACAGATAGCGGTGTAGATATTTCTATGTTCATCCAGATGGCTGTGTAGATATATCCATGTTCATACAGATAGCGGTGTAGATATTTCCATGTTCATACAGATAGCGGTGTAGATATTTCCATGTTTATACAGATAGCGGTGAAATGTATGCATGTTTACACAGGTAGCGGTGTAGATATTTCCATGTTCATACAGATCGCGGTGTAGATATTTCCATGTTCATCCAGATCGCTGTGTAGACATATCCATATTCATACAGATGGCGGTGAAGATATTTCCATGTTCATACAGATAGCGGTGTAGATATTTCCATGTTTATACAGATAGCGGTGAAATGTATGCATGTTTACACAGGTAGCGGTTTAGATATTTCCACGTTCATACAGATCGCGGTGTAGATATTTCCATGTTCATCCAGATCGCTGTGTAGACATATCCATATTCATACAGATGGCGGTGAAGATATTTCCATGTTCATGCAGATTGCGGTGTAGATATTTCCATGTTCATACAGATAGCGGTGTAGATATCTCCATGTTCATACAGATAACTGTGTAGTTATTTCCATGTGTAAAGAGATAGCTGTGTAGATATTTCCATGTATATGCAGATAGCTGTGTAGATATTTCCATTTTCATGCAGATAGCCGTTTAGATATTTCCATGTTCAAACAGATAGCGGTGTAGATATTTCCATGTTCATAGAGATAGCGGTGTAGATATTTCCATGTTCATACAGATAGAGGGGCTGATATTTCCATGTTCATACAGATAGCGGTTCTGATATTTCCATGTTTATGCAGGTAGAGGTGTAGATATTTCCATGTTTATACAGATAGCAGTGTAGATATTTCCATGTTCATACAGATAGCGGTGTAGCTATTTCCATGTTCATACAGATAGTGGTATAGATATTTCCATGTTCATCCAGATGGCTGTGTAGATATTTCCATGTTCATACAGATAGCGGTGATGATATTTCCATGTTTATACAGGTAGCGGTGTAGATATTTCCATGTTTATACAGATAGCGGTGTAGATATTTCCATGTTTATACAGATAGCGGTGTAGATATTTCCATGTTTATGCAGATAGCGGTGTAGATATCTCCATCTTAATACAGATGGCTGTGTAGATATTTATATGTTCATACAGATGGAGTTGCAGATATTTCCATGTTCATACAGATTGCGGTGTAGATATTTCTATGTTCATACAGATAGCGGTGTAGTTATTTCCATGTGTAAAGAGATAGCTGTGTAGATATTTCCATGTATATGCAGATAGCAGAGTAGATATTTCCATTTTCAAGCAGATAGCGGTGTAGATATTTCCATGTTCAAACAGATAGCGGTGTAGATATTTCCATGTTCATACAGATAGCGGTGTAGATATTTCCATGTTCATACAGATTGCGGTGTAGATATTTCCATGTTCATCCAGATGGCTGTGTAGATATATCCATGTTCATACAGATAGCGGTGTAGATATATCCATGTTCATACAGATAGCAGTGTAGATATTTCCATGTTTATACAGGCAGCGTAGTAGATATTTCCATGTTTATACAGATAGCGGTGTAGATATCTCCTTGTTAATACAGATGGCGTTGTAGATATTTAGAGGCTCATACCGATGGCGTTGCAGATATTTCCATGTTCATACAGATGGCAGTGTAGCTATTTCCATGTTCATACAGATAGCGGTGTAGATATATCCATGTTCATAGAGATAGCGGTGTAGATATTTCCATGTTCAGATAGCGGTGCTGATATTTCCAAGTTTATACAGATAGCGGTGAAGATATCTCCATCTTAATACAGATGGCGGTGTAGATATTTATATGTTCATACAGACGGCGGTGCACTTATTTCCATGTTCATACAGATGGCTCTGTAGATATTTCCATGTTTATAGAGATAGCGGTGTAGTTATTTCCATGTGTATAGAGATAGATTTTTAGATATTTCCATGTATATGCAGATAGCTGTGTAGGTATTTCTATTTTCATGCAGATAGCCGTTTAGATATTTCCATGTTCAAACAGATAGCGGTGTAGGTATTTCCATGTTCATACAGATAGCGGTGTAGGTATTTCCATGTTTATACAGATAGCGGTGAAGATGTATGCATGTTTTCACAGATAGCGGTGTAGATATTTCCATGTTCATACAGATCACGGTGTAGATATTTCCATGTTCATTAAGATGGCTGTGTAGACATATCCATGTTCATACAGATGGCGGTGAAGATATTTCCATGTTCATACAGATAGCGGTGTAGATATTTCCATGTTCATACAGATATCGGTGTAGATATTTCCATGTTCATACAGATGGCTTTGTAGATATATCCATGTTCATACAGATGACGGTGAAGATATTTCCATGTTCATACAGATAGCGGTGTAGATATTTCCATGTTAATACAGATAGCGGTGTAGATATTTCCATGTTCATACCGATAGCGGTGCTGATATTTCCATGTTTATAAAGGAAGCGGTGTAGATATTTCCATGTTTATACAGATAGTAGTGTAGATATTTCCATGTTCATACAGATAGCGGTGTAGCTATTTCCATGTTCATACAGATAGTGGTGTAGATATTTCCATGTTCATCCAGATGGCTGTGTAGATATTTCCATGTTCATACAGATAGCGGTGATGATATTTCCATGTTTATACAGGTAGCGGTGTAGATATTTCCATGTTTATACAGATAGCGGTGTAGATATTTCCATGTTTATACAGATAGCGGTGAAGATATTTCCATGTTTATGCAGATAGCGGTGTAGATATCTCCATCTTAATACAGATGGCTGTGTAGATATTTATATGTTCATACAGATGGAGTTGCAGATATTTCCATGTTCATACAGATTGAGGTGTAGATATTTCTATGTTGATACAGATAGCGGTGTAGATGTATGCATGTTTTCACAGATAGCGGTGTAGATATTTCCATGTTCATACAGATAGCGGTGTAGATATTTCCATGTTCATACAGATATCGGTGTAGATATTTCCATGTTCATACAGATGGCTGTGTAGATATATCCATGTTCATACAGATGACGGTGAAGATATTTCCATGTTCATACAGATAGCGGTGTAGATATTTCCATGTTAATACAGATAGCGGTGTAGATATTTCCATGTTCATACCGATAGCGGTGCTGATATTTCCATGTTTATAAAGGAAGCGGTGTAGATATTTCCATGTTTATACAGATAGCAGTGTAGATATTTCCATGTTCATACAGATAGCGGTGTAGCTATTTCCATGTTCATACAGATAGTGGTGTAGATATTTCCATGTTCATCCAGATGGCTGTGTAGATATTTCCATGTTCATACAGATAGCGGTGATGATATTTCCATGTTTATACAGGTAGCGGTGTAGATATTTCCATGTTTATACAGATAGCGGTGTAGATATTTCCATGTTTATACAGATAGCGGTGTAGATATTTCCATGTTCATACAGATAGCGGTGTAGTTATTTCCATGTGTAAAGAGATAGCTGTGTAGATATTTCCATGTATATGCAGATAGCTGTTTAGATATATCTATTTTCATGCTGATAGCGGTTTAGATATTTCCATGTTCAAACAGATAGCGGTGTAGATATTTCCATGTTCATACAGATAGCGTTGTAGATATTTCCATGCTTATACAGATTGCAGTGAAGATGTATGCATGTTTACACAGATAGCGGTGTAGATATGTCCATGTTCATGCAGATAGCGGTGTAGATATTTCCATGTTCATCCAGATGGCTGTGTAGATATATCCATGTTCATACAGATAGCGTTGTAGATATATCCATGTTCATACAGATTGCGGTGCAGATATTTCCATGTTCATACAGGTGGCGGTGTAGATATTTCCATGTTTATAGATATAGCGGTGTAGTTATTTCCATGTGTAAAGAGATAGCTGTGTAGATATTTCCATGTATATGCAGATAGCTTTGTAGATATTTCCATTTTCATGCAGATAGCTGTGTAGATATTTCCATGTTCAAACAGATAGAGGTGTAGATATTTCCATGTTCATTCAGATAGCTTTGTAGATATTTCCATGTTCATACAGATAGCGGTGTAGATATTTCCATGTTCATACAGATAGCGGTGTAGATATTTCCATGTTCATACAGATAGTGGTGCTGATATTTCCATGTTTATACAGGTAGCGGTGTAGATATTTCCATGTTTATAGAGATAGCGGTGTAGATATTTCCATGTTTATACAGATAGCGGTGTAGATATTTCCATGTTTATTCAGATAGCGGTGTAGATATCTCCACCTTAATACAGATGGCGGTGTAGATATTTATATGTTCATACAGACGGCGGTGCAGATATTTCCATGTTCATACAGATGGCGGTGTAGATATTTCCATGTTCATACAGATAGCGGTGTAGATATTTCCATGTTCATACAGATAGCGGTGTAGATATTTCCATGTTCATACAGATAGCGGTGTAGATATTTCCATGTTCATACAGATAGCGGTGTAGATATTTCCATGTTCATACAGGTTGCGGTGTAGATATTTCCATTTTCATACAGATAGCAGTGCTGATATTTCCATGTTTATACAGGCAGCAGTGTAGGTATTTCCATGTTTATACAGATAGCGGTTTAGATATCTCCTTCTTAATACAGATGGCGGTGTAGATATTTATATGTTCATACAGATGGCGGTGCAGATATTTCCATGTTCATACAGATGGCGGTGTAGATATTTCCATGTTTATAGATATAGCGGTGTAGTTATTTCCATGTGTAAGTAGATAGCTGTGTAGATATTTCCATGTATATGCAGATAGCTTTGTAGATATTTCCATTTTCATACAGATAGCGGTGTAGATATTTACATGTTCAAACATATAGCGGTGTAGATATTTCCATGTTCATACAGATAGCGGTATAGATATTTCCATGTTCATACAGATAGCGGTGTAGATAATTCCATGTTCATACAGATAGCGGTGTAGATATTTCCATGTTCATACAGATAGCGGTGCTGAGATTTCCATGTTTATGCAGATAGCGGTGCTGATGTTTCCATGTTTATACAGGTAGCAGTGTAGATATTTCCCTGTTTATTCAGATAGCAGTGTAGATATTTCCATCTTAATACAGATGGCGGAGTAGGTATTTATATGTTCATACAGATGGCGGTGCAGATATTTCCATGTTCATACAGATGGCGGTGTAGATATTTCCATGTTCATACAGATAGCGGTGTAGTTATTTCCATGTGTAAAGAGATAGCTTTTTAGATATTTCCATGTATATGCAGATAGCTGTGTAGATATTTCCATTTTCATGCAGAGAGTGGTGTATATATTTCCATCTTCAGATAGAGGTGTATATATTTCCATGTTCATACAGATAGCGGTGTAGATATTTCCAAGTTTATACAGACAGCGGTGAAGGTGTAAGCATGTTTACACAGATAGCGGTGTGGAGATTTCCATGTTCATACAGAGGGCTGTGCAGATATATCCATGTTCATACAGATAGCGGTGTAGATATTTCCATGTTCATACAGATGGCTGTGTAGATATATCCATGTTCATACCGATTGCGGTGAAGATATTTCCTTGTCCATACAGATAGCGGTGTAGATATTTCCATGTTCATACAGATAGAGGTGTAGCTATTTCCATGTTCATACAGATAGCGGTGTATGTATTTCCATGTTGATACAGATAGCGGTGCAGATATTTCCATGTTCCTACAGATAGCAGTTTAGATATTTCCATGTTCATCCAGGAGGCTGTGTAGATATATCCATGTTCATACAGATGGCGTTGAAGATATTTCCTTGTTTATACAGATAGCGGTGTAGTTATTTCCATGTGTAAAGAGATAGCTGTGTAGATATTTCCATGTATATGCAGATAGCTTTGTGGATATTTCCATTTTCATGCAGATTGCGGTTTAGATATTTCCATGTTCAAACAGACAGCGGTGTAGATATTTCCATGTTCATAGAGATAGCGGTGTAGATATTTCCATGTTCACACAGATAGAGGGGCTGATATTTCCATGTTCATACAGATAGCGGTGCTGATATTTCCATGTTTATACAGGTAGCAGTGTAGATATTTCCATGTTTATACAGGTAGCAGTGTAGATATTTCCATGTTTATACAGAGAGCGGTGTAGATATATCCATGTTTATACAGATAGCGGTGTAGATATCTCCTTCTTAATACAGATGGCGGTGTAGATAATTATATGTTCTTACAGATGTCGGTGCAGATATTTCCATGTTCATACAGATGGCGGTGTGGATATTTCCATATTCATACAGATAGCAGTGTAGATATTTCCATGTTTATACAGATAGCGGTGTAGATATTTCCATGTTCATACAGATGGCGGTGCAGATATTTCCATGTTCATACATATGGCGGTGTAGATATTTCCATGTTCATAGAGATAGCGGTGTAGTTATTTCCATGTGTAAAGAGATAGCTGTGTAGATATTTCCATGTATATGCAGATAGCTCTGTAGATATTTCCATTTTCATGCAGATTGCGGTTTAGATATTTCCATGTTCAAACAGACAGCGGTGTAGATATTTCCATGTTCATAGAGATAGCGGTGTAGATATTTCCATGTTCACACAGATAGAGGGGCTGATATTTCCATGTTCATACAGATAGCGGTGCTGATATTTCCATGTTTATACAGGTAGCAGTGTAGATATTTCCATGTTTATAGAGATAGTGGTGTAGATAATTTCAATTTTATACATAGAGCAGTGTAGGTATTTCCAAGTTCATACAGATAGCGGAGTAGATATTTCCACGTTTATAGAGATGGCGGTGTAGATATTTCCATGTTCATACAGATAGCGGTGATGATATTTCCATGTTTATACAGGTAGCGGTGTAGATATTTCCATGTTCAAACAGATAGCGGTGTAGATATTTCCATGTTCATACAGATAGCGGTGTAGATATTTCCATGTTTATACAGATTGCGGTGAAGATGTATGCATATTTACTCAGATAGCGGTGTAGATATTTAAATTTTCATACAGATAGCGGTGTAGATATTTCCATGTTCATCCAGATGGCGGTGTAGATATTTCCATGTTCATCCAGATGGCTGTGTAGATATATCCATGTTCATACAGAGAGCTGTGTCGATATTTCCATGTTCATACAGGTAGTGGTGTAGATATTTCCATGTTCATACAGATAGCAGTGTAGCTCTTTCCATGTTCATAGAGATAGCGGTGTAGATATTTCCATGTTCATACAGATAGCGGTGTAGTTATTTCCATGTTCATCCAGATGGCTGTGTAGATATATCCATGTTCATCCAGATGTCTGTGTAGATATATCCATGTTCATACAGATAGCGGTGTAGATATTTCCATGTTCATACAGATAGCGGTGTAGATATTTCCATGTTCATACAGATAACAGTGTAGATATTTCCATGTTCAAACAGATAGCGGTGTAGATATCTCCATCTTAATACAGATGGCGGTGTAGATATTTATATGTTCATACAGATGGCAGTGCAGATATTTCCATGTTCATACAGATGGCGGTGTAGATATTTCCATGTTTATAGAGATAGCGGTGTAATTATTTCCATGTGTAAAGAGATAGGTTTGTAGATATTTCCATGTATATGCAGAGAGCTGTGTAGATATTTCTATTTTCATGCAGATAGCGGTTTAGATATTTCCATGTTCGAACAGATAGCGGTGTAGATATTTCTATGGTCATCCAGATGGCTGTGTAGATATATCCATGTTCATACAGATAGCGGTGTAGATATTTCCATGTTCATACAGATAGCGGTGTAGATATTTCCATGTTTATACAGATAGCGGTGAAATGTATGCATGTTTACACAGGTAGCGGTGTAGATATTTCCATGTTCATACAGATCGCGGTGTAGATATTTCCATGTTCATCCAGATCGCTGTGTAGACATATCCATATTCATACAGATGGCGGTGAAGATATTTCCATGTTCATACAGATTGCGGTGTAGATATTTCCATGTTCATACAGATAGCGGTGTAAATATCTCCATGTTCATACAGATAGCGGTGTAGATATTTCCATGTTCATACAGATAACTGTGTAGTTATTTCCATGTGTAAAGAGATAGCTGTGTAGATATTTCCATGTATATGCAGATAGCTGTGTAGATATTTCCATTTTCATGCAGATAGCCGTTTAGATATTTCCATGTTCAAACAGATAGCGGTGTAGATATTTCCATGTTCATAGAGATAGCGGTGTAGATATTTCCATGTTCATACAGATAGAGGGGCTGATATTTCCATGTTCATACAGATAGCGGTTCTGATATTTCCATGTTTATACAGGTAGAGGTGTAGATATTTCCATGTTTATACAGATAGCAGTGTAGATATTTCCATGTTCATACAGATAGCGGTGTAGCTATTTCCATGTTCATACAGATAGTGGTGTAGATATTTCCATGTTCATCCAGATGGCTGTGTAGATATTTCCATGTTCATACAGATAGCGGTGATGATATTTCCATGTTTATACAGGTAGCGGTGTAGATATTTCCATGTTTATACAGATAGCGGTGTAGATATTTCCATGTTTATACAGATAGCGGTGTAGATATTTCCATGTTTATGCAGATAGCGGTGTAGATATCTCCATCTTAATACAGATGGCTGTGTAGATATTTATATGATCATACAGATGGAGTTGCAGATATTTCCATGTTCATACAGATTGCGGTGTAGATATTTATATGTTCATACAGATAGCGGTGTAGTTATTTCCATGTGTAAAGAGATAGCTGTGTAGATATTTCCATGTATATGCAGATATCAGAGTAGATATTTCCATTTTCAAGCAGATAGCTGTGTAGATATTTCCATGTTCAAACAGATAGCGGTGTAGATATTTCCATGTTCATACAGATAGCGGTGTAGATATTTCCATGTTCATACAGATTGCGGTGTAGATATTTCCATGTTCATCCAGATGGCTGTGTAGATATATCCATGTTCATACATATAGCGGTGTAGATATATCCATGTTCATACAGATAGCGGTGTAGATATTTCCATGTTTATACAGGCAGCGTAGTAGATAGTTCCATGTTTATACAGATAGCGGTGTAGATATCTCCTTGTTAATACAGATGGCGGTGTAGATATTTCCATGTTCATACAGATAGCGGTGTAGATATATCCATGTTCATAGAGATAGCGGTGTAGATATTTCCATGTTCATACAGATAGCGGTGCTGATATTTCCAAGTTTATACAGATAGCGGTGAAGATATCTCCATCTTAATACAGATGGCGGTGTAGATATTTATATGTTCATACAGACGGCGGTGCACTTATTTCCATGTTCATACAGATGGCTCTGTAGATATTTCCATGTTTATAGAGATAGCGGTGTAGTTATTTCCATGTGTATAGAGATAGATTTTTAGATATTTCCATGTATATGCAGATAGCTGTGTAGGTATTTCTATTTTCATGCAGATAGCCGTTTAGATATTTCCATGTTCAAGCAGATAGCGGTGTAGGTATTTCCATGTTCATACAGATAGCGGTGTAGATATTTCCATGTTTATACAGATAGCGGTGAAGATGTATGCATGTTTTCACAGATAGCGGTGTAGATATTTCCATGTTCATACAGATCGCGGTGTAGATATTTCCATGTTCATTAAGATGGCTGTGTAGACATATCCATGTTCATACAGATGGCGGTGAAGATATTTCCATGTTCATACAGATAGCGGTGTAGATATTTCCATGTTCATACAGATATCGGTGTAGATATTTCCATGTTCATACAGATGGCTGTGTAGATATATCCATGTTCATACTGATGACGGTGAAGATATTTCCATGTTCATACAGATAGCGGTGTAGATATTTCCATGTTAATACAGATAGCGGTGTAGATATTTCCATGTTCATACCGATAGCGGTGCTGATATTTCCATGTTTATAAAGGAAGCGGTGTAGATATTTCCATGTTTATACAGATAGCAGTGTAGATATTTCCATGTTCATACAGATAGCGGTGTAGCTATTTCCATGTTCATACAGATAGTGGTGTAGATATTTCCATGTTCATCCAGATGGCTGTGTAGATATTTCCATGTTCATACAGATAGCGGTGTAGTTATTTCCATGTGTAAAGAGATAGCTGTGTAGATATTTCCATGTATATGCAGATAGCTGTTTAGATATATCTATTTTCATGCTGATAGCGGTTTAGATATTTCCATGTTCAAACAGATAGCGGTGTAGATATTTCCATGTTCATACAGATAGCGTTGTAGATATTTCCATGCTTATACAGATTGCAGTGAAGATGTATGCATGTTTACACAGATAGCGGTGTAGATATGTCCATGTTCATGCAGATAGCGGTGTAGATATTTCCATGTTCATCCAGATGGCTGTGTAGATATATCCATGTTCATACAGATAGCGTTGTAGATATATCCATGTTCATACAGATTGCGGTGCAGATATTTCCATGTTCATACAGGTGGCGGTGTAGATATTTCCATGTTTATAGATATAGCGGTGTAGTTATTTCCATGTGTAAAGAGATAGCTGTGTAGATATTTCCATGTATATGCAGATAGCTTTGTAGATATTTCCATTTTCATGCAGATAGCTGTGTAGATATTTCCATGTTCAAACAGATAGAGGTGTAGATATTTCCATGTTCATTCAGATAGCTTTGTAGATATTTCCATGTTCATACAGATAGCGGTGTAGATATTTCCATGTTCATACAGATAGCGGTGTAGATATTTCCATGTTCATACAGATAGTGGTGCTGATATTTCCATGTTTATACAGGTAGCGGTGTAGATATTTCCATGTTTATAGAGATAGCGGTGTAGATATTTCCATGTTTATACAGATAGCGGTGTAGATATTTCCATGTTTATTCAGATAGCGGTGTAGATATCTCCACCTTAATACAGATGGCGGTGTAGATATTTATATGTTCATACAGACGGCGGTGCAGATATTTCCATGTTCATACAGATGGCGGTGTAGATATTTCCATGTTCATACAGATAGCGGTGTAGATATTTCCATGTTCATACAGATAGCGGTGTAGATATTTCCATGTTCATACAGATAGCGGTGTAGATATTTCCATGTTCATACAGATAGCGGTGTAGATATTTCCATGTTCATACAGGTTGCGGTGTAGATATTTCCATTTTCATACAGATAGCAGTGCTGATATTTCCATGTTTATACAGGCAGCAGTGTAGGTATTTCCATGTTTATACAGATAGCGGTTTAGATATCTCCTTCTTAATACAGATGGCGGTGTAGATATTTATATGTTCATACAGATGGCGGTGCAGATATTTCCATGTTCATACAGATGGCGGTGTAGATATTTCCATGTTTATAGATATAGCGGTGTAGTTATTTCCATGTGTAAGTAGATAGCTGTGTAGATATTTCCATGTATATGCAGATAGCTTTGTAGATATTTCCATTTTCATACAGATAGCGGTGTAGATATTTACATGTTCAAACATATAGCGGTGTAGATATTTCCATGTTCATACAGATAGCGGTATAGATATTTCCATGTTCATACAGATAGCGGTGTAGATAATTCCATGTTCATACAGATAGCGGTGTAGATATTTCCATGTTCATACAGATAGCGGTGCTGAGATTTCCATGTTTATGCAGATAGCGGTGCTGATGTTTCCATGTTTATACAGGTAGCAGTGTAGATATTTCCCTGTTTATTCAGATAGCAGTGTAGATATTTCCATCTTAATACAGATGGCGGAGTAGGTATTTATATGTTCATACAGATGGCGGTGCAGATATTTCCATGTTCATACAGATGGCGGTGTAGATATTTCCATGTTCATACAGATAGCGGTGTAGTTATTTCCATGTGTAAAGAGATAGCTTTTTAGATATTTCCATGTATATGCAGATAGCTGTGTAGATATTTCCATTTTCATGCAGAGAGTGGTGTATATATTTCCATCTTCAGATAGAGGTGTATATATTTCCATGTTCATACAGATAGCGGTGTAGATATTTCCAAGTTTATACAGACAGCGGTGAAGGTGTAAGCATGTTTACACAGATAGCGGTGTGGATATTTCCATGTTCATACAGAGGGCTGTGCAGATATATCCATGTTCATACAGATAGCGGTGTAGATATTTCCATGTTCATACAGATGGCTGTGTAGATATATCCATGTTCATACCGATTGCGGTGAAGATATTTCCTTGTCCATACAGATAGCGGTGTAGATATTTCCATGTTCATACAGATAGAGGTGTAGCTATTTCCATGTTCATACAGATAGCGGTGTATGTATTTCCATGTTGATACAGATAGCGGTGCAGATATTTCCATGTTCCTACAGATAGCAGTTTAGATATTTCCATGTTCATCCAGGAGGCTGTGTAGATATATCCATGTTCATACAGATGGCGTTGAAGATATTTCCTTGTTTATACAGATAGCGGTGTAGTTATTTCCATGTGTAAAGAGATAGCTGTGTAGATATTTCCATGTATATGCAGATAGCTTTGTGGATATTTCCATTTTCATGCAGATTGCGGTTTAGATATTTCCATGTTCAAACAGACAGCGGTGTAGATATTTCCATGTTCATAGAGATAGCGGTGTAGATATTTCCATGTTCACACAGATAGAGGGGCTGATATTTCCATGTTCATACAGATAGCGGTGCTGATATTTCCATGTTTATACAGGTAGCAGTGTAGATATTTCCATGTTTATACAGGTAGCAGTGTAGATATTTCCATGTTTATACAGAGAGCGGTGTAGATATATCCATGTTTATACAGATAGCGGTGTAGATATCTCCTTCTTAATACAGATGGCGGTGTAGATAATTATATGTTCTTACAGATGTCGGTGCAGATATTTCCATGTTCATACAGATGGCGGTGTGGATATTTCCATATTCATACAGATAGCAGTGTAGATATTTCCATGTTTATACAGATAGCGGTGTAGATATTTCCATGTTCATACAGATGGCGGTGCAGATATTTCCATGTTCATACATATGGCGGTGTAGATATTTCCATGTTCATAGAGATAGCGGTGTAGTTATTTCCATGTGTAAAGAGATAGCTGTGTAGATATTTCCATGTATATGCAGATAGCTCTGTAGATATTTCCATTTTCATGCAAATAGCGGTGTAGATATTTCCATGTTCAAACAGATAGCGGTGTAGATATTTCCATGTTCATACAGATAGCGGTGTAGATATTTCCATGTTTATACAGATTGCGGTGAAGATGTATGCATATTTACTCAGATAGCGGTGTAGATATTTAAATTTTCATACAGATAGCGGTGTAGATATTTCCATGTTCATCCAGATGGCGGTGTAGATATTTCCATGTTCATCCAGATGGCTGTGTAGATATATCCATGTTCATACAGAGAGCTGTGTCGATATTTCCATGTTCATACAGGTAGTGGTGTAGATATTTCCATGTTCATACAGATAGCAGTGTAGCTCTTTCCATGTTCATAGAGATAGCGGTGTAGATATTTCCATGTTCATACAGATAGCGGTGTAGTTATTTCCATGTTCATCCAGATGGCTGTGTAGATATATCCATGTTCATCCAGATGTCTGTGTAGATATATCCATGTTCATACAGATAGCGGTGTAGATATTTCCATGTTCATACAGATAGCGGTGTAGATATTTCCATGTTCATACAGATAACAGTGTAGATATTTCCATGTTCAAACAGATAGCGGTGTAGATATCTCCATCTTAATACAGATGGCGGTGTAGATATTTATATGTTCATATAGATGGCAGTGCAGATATTTCCATGTTCATACAGATGGCGGTGTAGATATTTCCATGTTTATAGAGATAGCGGTGTAGTTATTTCCATGTGTAAAGAGATAGGTTTGTAGATATTTCCATGTATATGCAGAGAGCTGTGTAGATATTTCTATTTTCATGCAGATAGCGGTTTAGATATTTCCATGTTCGAACAGATAGCGGTGTAGATATTTCTATGGTCATCCAGATGGCTGTGTAGATATATCCATGTTCATACAGATAGCGGTGTAGATATTTCCATGTTCATACAGATAGCGGTGTAGATATTTCCATGTTTATACAGATAGCGGTGAAATGTATGCATGTTTACACAGGTAGCGGTGTAGATATTTCCATGTTCATACAGATCGCGGTGTAGATATTTCCATGTTCATCCAGATCGCTGTGTAGACATATCCATATTCATACAGATGGCGGTGAAGATATTTCCATGTTCATACAGATTGCGGTGTAGATATTTCCATGTTCATACAGATAGCGGTGTAAATATCTCCATGTTCATACAGATAGCGGTGTAGATATTTCCATGTTCATACAGATAACTGTGTAGTTATTTCCATGTGTAAAGAGATAGCTGTGTAGATATTTCCATGTATATGCAGATAGCTGTGTAGATATTTCCATTTTCATGCAGATAGCCGTTTAGATATTTCCATGTTCAAACAGATAGCGGTGTAGATATTTCCATGTTCATAGAGATAGCGGTGTAGATATTTCCATGTTCATACAGATAGAGGGGCTGATATTTCCATGTTCATACAGATAGCGGTTCTGATATTTCCATGTTTATACAGGTAGAGGTGTAGATATTTCCATGTTTATACAGATAGCAGTGTAGATATTTCCATGTTCATACAGATAGCGGTGTAGCTATTTCCATGTTCATACAGATAGTGGTGTAGATATTTCCATGTTCATCCAGATGGCTGTGTAGATATTTCCATGTTCATACAGATAGCGGTGATGATATTTCCATGTTTATACAGGTAGCGGTGTAGATATTTCCATGTTTATACAGATAGCGGTGTAGATATTTCCATGTTTATACAGATAGCGGTGTAGATATTTCCATGTTTATGCAGATAGCGGTGTAGATATCTCCATCTTAATACAGATGGCTGTGTAGATATTTATATGATCATACAGATGGAGTTGCAGATATTTCCATGTTCATACAGATTGCGGTGTAGATATTTATATGTTCATACAGATAGCGGTGTAGTTATTTCCATGTGTAAAGAGATAGCTGTGTAGATATTTCCATGTATATGCAGATATCAGAGTAGATATTTCCATTTTCAAGCAGATAGCTGTGTAGATATTTCCATGTTCAAAGAGATAGCGGTGTAGATATTTCCATGTTCATACAGATAGCGGTGTAGATATTTCCATGTTCATACAGATTGCGGTGTAGATATTTCCATGTTCATCCAGATGGCTGTGTAGATATATCCATGTTCATACATATAGCGGTGTAGATATATCCATGTTCATACAGATAGCGGTGTAGATATTTCCATGTTTATACAGGCAGCGTAGTAGATAGTTCCATGTTTATACAGATAGCGGTGTAGATATCTCCTTGTTAATACAGATGGCGGTGTAGATATTTAGAGGCTCATACAGATGGCGTTGCAGATATTTCCATGTTCATACAGATGGCGGTGTAGCTATTTCCATGTTCATACAGATAGCGGTGTAGATATATCCATGTTCATAGAGATAGCGGTGTAGATATTTCCATGTTCATACAGATAGCGGTGCTGATATTTCCAAGTTTATACAGATAGCGGTGAAGATATCTCCATCTTAATACAGATGGCGGTGTAGATATTTATATGTTCATACAGACGGCGGTGCACTTATTTCCATGTTCATACAGATGGCTCTGTAGATATTTCCATGTTTATAGAGATAGCGGTGTAGTTATTTCCATGTGTATAGAGATAGATTTTTAGATATTTCCATGTATATGCAGATAGCTGTGTAGGTATTTCTATTTTCATGCAGATAGCCGTTTAGATATTTCCATGTTCAAGCAGATAGCGGTGTAGGTATTTCCATGTTCATACAGATAGCGGTGTAGATATTTCCATGTTTATACAGATAGCGGTGAAGATGTATGCATGTTTTCACAGATAGCGGTGTAGATATTTCCATGTTCATACAGATCGCGGTGTAGATATTTCCATGTTCATTAAGATGGCTGTGTAGACATATCCATGTTCATACAGATGGCGGTGAAGATATTTCCATGTTCATACAGATAGCGGTGTAGATATTTCCATGTTCATACAGATATCGGTGTAGATATTTCCATGTTCATACAGATGGCTGTGTAGATATATCCATGTTCATACTGATGACGGTGAAGATATTTCCATGTTCATACAGATAGCGGTGTAGATATTTCCATGTTAATACAGATAGCGGTGTAGATATTTCCATGTTCATACCGATAGCGGTGCTGATATTTCCATGTTTATAAAGGAAGCGGTGTAGATATTTCCATGTTTATACAGATAGCAGTGTAGATATTTCCATGTTCATACAGATAGCGGTGTAGCTATTTCCATGTTCATACAGATAGTGGTGTAGATATTTCCATGTTCATCCAGATGGCTGTGTAGATATTTCCATGTTCATACAGATAGCGGTGATGATATTTCCATGTTTATACAGGTAGCGGTGTAGATATTTCCATGTTTATACAGATAGCGGTGTAGATATTTCCATGTTTATACAGATAGCGGTGTAGATATTTCCATGTTTATGCAGATAGCGGTGTAGATATCTCCATCTTAATACAGATGGCTGTGTAGATATTTATATGTTCATACAGATGGAGTTGCAGATATTTCCATGTTCATACAGATTGCGGTGTAGATATTTCTATGTTCATACAGATAGCGGTGTAGTTATTTCCATGTGTAAAGAGATAGCTGTGTAGATATTTCCATGTATATGCAGATAGCAGAGTAGATATTTCCATTTTCAAGCAGATAGCGGTGTAGATATTTCCATGTTCAAACAGATAGCTGTGCAGATATTTCCATGTTCATACAGATAGCGGTGTAGATATTTCCATGTTCATACAGATTGCGGTGTAGATATTTCCATGTTCATCCAGATGGCTGTGTAGATATATCCATGTTCATACTGATAGCGGTGTAGATATATCCATGTTCATACAGATAGCGGTGTAGATATTTCCATGTTTATACAGGCAGCGTAGTAGATATTTCCATGTTTATACAGATAGCGGTGTAGATATCTCCTTGTTAATACAGATGGCGGTGTAGATATTTAGAGGCTCATACAGATGGCGTTGCAGATATTTCCATGTTCATACAGATGGCGGTGTAGCTATTTCCATGTTCATACAGATAGCGGTGTAGATATATCCATGTTCATAGAGATAGCGGTGTATATATTTACATGTTTATACAGATAGCGGTGTAGATATTTCCATGTTTCTGCAGATAGCGGTGTAGATATCTCCATCTTAATACAGATGGCGGTGTAGATATTTATATGTTCATACAGATGGCGGTGCAGACATTTCCATGTTCATACAGATGGCGGTGTAGATATTTCCATGTTCATACAGATAGCGGTGTAGATATTTCCATGTTCAAACAGATAGCGGTGTAGATATTTCAATGTTCATACAGATAGCGGTGTAGATATTTCTACGTTCATACAGATTGCGGTGTAGATATTTCCATGTTCATCCAGATGGCTGTGTAGATATATCCATGTTCATACAGATAGCGGTGTAGATATATCCATGTTCATAGAGATAGCGGTGTAGATATTTCCATGTTTATACAGATAGCGGTGCTGATATTTCCAAGTTTATACAGATAGCGGTGAAGATATCTCCATCTTAATACAGATGGCGGTGTAGATATTTATATGTTCATACAGACGGCGGTGCACTTATTTCCATGTTCATACAGATGGCGGTGTAGATATTTCCATGTTTATAGAGATAGCGGTGTAGTTATTTCCATGTGTATAGAGATAGATTTTTAGATATTTCCATGTATATGCAGATAGCTGTGTAGGTATTTCTATTTTCATGCAGATAGCCGTTTAGATATTTCCATGTTCAAACAGATAGCGGTGTAGGTATTTCCATGTTCATACAGGTAGCGGTGTAGATATTTCCATGTTTATACAGATAGCGGTGAAGATGTATGCATGTTTTCACAGATAGCGGTGTAGATATTTCCATGTTCATACAGATCGCGGTGTAGATATTTCCATGTTCATTAAGATGGCTGTGTAGACATATCCATGTTCATACAGATGGCGGTGAAGACATTTCCATGTTCATACAGATAGCGGTGTAGATATTTCCATGTTCATACAGATATCGGTGTAGATATTTCCATGTTCATACAGATGGCTGTGTAGATATATCCATGTTCATACAGATGACGGTGAAGATATTTCCATGTTTATACAGATAGCTGTGTAGATATTTCCATGTATATGCAGATAGCTGTGTAGATATTTCCACTTTCATGCAGACAGCGGTGTAGATATTTCCTTGTTCAAACAGATAGCGGTGTAGATATTTCCATGTTCATACAGATAGCGGTGTAGATATTTCCATGTTCATACAGATAGCGGTGTAGATATTTCCATGTTCATACAGATAGCGGTGTATATATTTCCATGTTCATACAGATAGTGGTGCTGATATTTCCATGTTTATACAGGTAGCGGTGTAGATATTTCCTTGTTTATACAGATAGCGGTGTAGTTATTTCCATGTTTATACAGATAGCGGTGTAGATATTTCCATGTTCATACAGATAGCGGTGTAGATATTTCCATGTTCATACAGATTGCGGTGTAGATATTTCCATGTTCATCCAGATGGCTGTGTAGATATATCCATGTTCATACAGATAGCGGTGTAGATATATCCATGTTCATACAGATAGCGGTGTAGATACTTCCATGTTTATACAGGCAGCGTAGTAGATATTTCCATGTTTATACAGATAGCGGTGTAGGTATCTCCTTGTTAATACAGATGGCGGTGTAGATATTTAGAGGCTCATACAGATGGCGTTGCAGATATTTCCATGTTCATACAGATGGCGGTGTAGATATTTCCTTGTTTATACAGATAGCGGTGTAGTTATTTCCATGTTTATACAGATAGCGGTGTAGATATTTCCATGTTTATGCAGACAGCGGTGTAGATATCTCCATCTTAATACAGATGGCGGTGTAGATATTTATATGTTCATACAGATGGCGCTGCAGACATTTCCATGTTCATACAGATGGCGGTGTAGATATTTCCATGTTCATACAGATAGCGGTGTAGTTATTTCCATGTGTAAAGAGATAGCTGTGTAGATATTTCCATGTATATGCAGATAGCTGTGTAGATATTTCCATTTTCATACAGATAGCGGTGTAGATATTTCCATGTTCATACAGATAACGGTGTAGATATTTCCATGTTCATACAGACAGCGGTGTAGATATTTCCATGTTTATACAGACTGCGGTGAAGATATATGCATGTTTACACAGATAGCGGTGTAGATATTTCCATGTTCATTTAGATGGCTGTGTAGACATTTCCATGTTTATACAGATAGCGGTGTAGATATTTCCATGTTCATACAGATAGCAGTGTAGATATTTCCATGTTCATCCAGATGGCTGTGTAGATATATCCATATTCATACAGATAGCGGTGTAGATATTTCCATGTTCATACAGATAGCGGTGTAGATATTTCCATGTCCATCCAGATGGCTGTGTAGATATATCCATGTTCATACAGATAGAGGTGTAGTTTTTTCCATGTTCATACAGATAGTGGTGTAGATATTTCCATGTTCATGCAGATAGCGGTGTAGCTATTTCCATCTTCATACAGACAGCGGTGTATATATTTCCATGTTCGTACAGATAGCGGTGTAGATATTTCCATGTTCATACAGATAGCTGTGCTATTTCCATGTTTATACAGGTAGCGGTGTAGATATTTCCATGTTTATACAGATAGCGGGGTAGATATTTCCATGTTTATACAGATAGCGGTGTAGATATTTCCAGGTTTATACAGATAGTGGTGCAGATATCTCCTTCTTAATACAGATGGCGGTGTAGATATATGTTCATACAAATGGCGGTGCAGATATTTCCATGTTCATACAGATGGAGGTGTAGATATTTCCATGTTTATAAAGATAGCGGTGTAGTTATTTCCATGTGTAAAGAGATAGGTTTGTAGATATTTCCATGTATATGCAGAGAGCTGTGTAGATATTTCTATTTTCATGCAGATAGCGGTTAAGATATTTCCATGTTGAAACAGATAGCGGTGTAGATATTTCTATGTTCATCCAGATGGCTGTGTAGATATATCCATGTTCATACAGATAGCGGTGTAGATATTTCCATGTTCATACAGATAGCGGTGTAGATATTTCCATGTTTATACAGATAGCGGTGAAATGTATGCATGTTTACACAGGTAGCGGTGTAGATATTTCCATGTTCATACAGATCGCGGAGTAGATATTTCCATGTTCATCCAGATCGCTGTGTAGACATATCCATATTCATACAGATGGCGGTGAAGATATTTCCATGTTCATACAGATAGCGGTGTAGATATTTCCATGTTTATACAGATAGCGGTGAAATGTATGCATGTTTACACAGGTAGCGGTGTAGATATTTCCATGTTCATACAGATCGCGGTGTAGATATTTCCATGTTCATCCAGATCGCTGTGTAGACATATCCATATTCATACAGATGGCGGTGAAGATATTTCCATGTTCATACAGATTGTGGTGTAGATATTTCCATGTTCATACAGATAGCGGTGTAGATCTCTCCATGTTCATACAGATAACTGTGTAGTTATTTCCATGTGTAAAGAGATAGCTGTGTAGATATTTCCATGTATATGCAGATAGCTGTGTAGATATTTCCATTTTCATGCAGATAGCCGTTTAGATATTTCCACGTTCAAACAGATAGCGGTGTAGATATTTCCATGTTCATACAGATAGCGGTGCTGATATTTCCAAGTTTATACAGATAGCGGTGAAGATATCTCCATCTTAATACAGATGGCGGTGTAGATATTTATATGTTCATACAGACGGCGGTGCACTTATTTCCATGTTCATACAGATGGCGGAGTAGATATTTCCATGTTTATAGAGATAGCGGTGTAGTAATTTCCATGTGTATAGAGATAGATTTTTAGATATTTCCATGTATATGCAGATAGCTGTGTAGGTATTTCTATTTTCATGCAGATAGCCGTTTAGATATTTCCATGTTCAAACAGATAGCGGTGTAGGTATTTCCATGTTCATACAGATAGCGGTGTAGGTATTTCCACGTTTATACAGATAGCGGTGAAGATGTATGCATGTTTTCACAGATATCGGTGTAGATATTTCCATGTTCATACAGATCACGGTGTAGATATTTCCATGTTCATTAAGATGGCTGTGTAGACATATCCATGTTCATACAGATGGCGGTGAAGATATTTCCATGTTCATACAGATAGCGGTGTAGATATTTCCATGTTCATACAGATATCGGTGTAGATATTTCCATGTTCATACAGATGGCTGTGTAGATATATCCATGTTCATACAGATGACGGTGAAGATATTTCCATGTTCATACAGATAGCGGTGTAGATATTTCCATGTTAATACAGATAGCGGTGTAGATATTTCCATGTTCATACCGATAGCGGTGCTGATATTTCCATGTTTATAAAGGAAGCGGTGTAGATATTTCCATGTTTATACAGATAGCAGTGTAGATATTTCCATGTTCATACAGATAGCGGTGTAGCTATTTCCATGTTCATACAGATAGTGGTGTAGATATTTCCATGTTCATCCAGATGGCTGTGTAGATATTTCCATGTTCATACAGATAGCGGTGATGATATTTCCATGTTTATACAGGTAGCGGTGTAGATATTTCCATGTTTATACAGATAGCGGTGTAGATATTTCCATGTTTATACAGATAGCGGTGAAGATATTTCCATGTTTATGCAGATAGCGGTGTAGATATCTCCATCTTAATACAGATGGCTGTGTAGATATTTATATGTTCATACAGATGGAGTTGCAGATATTTCCATGTTCATACAGATAGCGGTGTAGATATTTCTATGTTGATACAGATAGCGGTGAAGATGTATGCATGTTTTCACAGATAGCGGTGTAGATATTTCCATGTTCATACAGATAGCGGTGTAGATATTTCCATGTTCATACAGATGTCGGTGTAGATATTTCCATGTTCATGCAGATGGCTGTGTAGATATATCCATGTTCATACAGATGACGGTGAAGATATTTCCATGTTCATACAGATAGCGGTGTAGATATTTCCATGTTAATACAGATAGCGGTGTAGATATTTCCATGTTCATACCGATAGCGGTGTAGATATTTCCATGTTTATACAGATAGCGGTGTAGATATTTCCATGTTTATGCAGATAGCGGTGTAGATATCTCCATCTTAATACAGATGGCTGTGTAGATATTAATATGTTCATACAGATGGAGTTGCAGATATTTCCATGTTCATACAGATTGCGGTGTAGATATTTCTATGTTCATACAGATAGCGGTGTAGTTATTTCCATGTATATGCAGATAGCAGAGTAGATATTTCCATTTTCAAGCAGATAGCGGTGTAGATATTTCCATGTTCAAACAGATAGCGGTTTAGATATTTCCATGTTCATACAGATAGCGGTGTAGATATTTCCATGTTCATACAGATTGCGGTGTAGATATTTCCATGTTCATCCAGATGGCTGTGTAGATATATCGATGTTCATACAGATAGCGTTGTAGATATATCCATGTTCATACAGATAGCGGTGTAGATATTTCCATGTTTATACAGGCAGCATAGTAGATATTTCCATGTTTATACAGATAGCGGTGTAGATATCTCCTTGTTAATACAGATGGCGTTGTAGATATTTAGAGGCTCATACAGATGGCGTTGCAGATATTTCCATGTTCATACAGATGGCGGTGTAGCTATTTCCATGTTCATACAGATAGCGGTGTAGATATATCCATGTTCAAAGAGATAGCGGTGTAGATATTTCCATGTTCATACAGATAGCGGTGCTGATATTTCCAAGTTTATACAGATAGCGGTGAAGATATCTCCTTTTTAATTCAGATGGCGGTGTAGATATTTATAAGTTCATACAGATGGCGGTGCAGATATTTCCATGTTCATACAGATGGCAATGTAGATATTTCCATGTTCATACAGATAGCGGTGTAGTTATTTCCATGTGTAAAGAGATAGCTGTGTAGATATTTCCATGTATATGCAGATAGCAGTGTAGATATTTCCATGTTCATACTGATAGCGGTGTAGATATTTCCATGTTCATACAGATAGCGGTGTATATACTTCCATGTTCATACAGATAGTGGTGCTGATATTTCCATGTTTATACAGATAGCAGTGTAGATCTCTCCATGTTCATACAGATAACTGTGTAGTTATTTCCATGTGTAAAGAGATAGCTGTGTAGATATTTCCATGTATATGCAGATAGCTGTGTAGATATTTCCATTTTCATGCAGATAGCCGTTTAGATATTTCCACGTTCAAACAGATAGCGGTGTAGATATTTCCATGTTCATACAGATAGCGGTGCTGATATTTCCAAGTTTATACAGATAGCGGTGAAGATATCTCCATCTTAATACAGATGGCGGTGTAGATATTTATATGTTCATACAGACGGCGGTGCACTTATTTCCATGTTCATACAGATGGCGGAGTAGATATTTCCATGTTTATAGAGATAGCGGTGTAGTTATTTCCATGTGTATAGAGATAGATTTTTAGATATTTCCATGTATATGCAGATAGCTGTGTAGGTATTTCTATTTTCATGCAGATAGCCGTTTAGATATTTCCATGTTCAAACAGATAGCGGTGTAGGTATTTCCATGTTCATACAGATAGCGGTGTAGGTATTTCCATGTTTATACAGATAGCGGTGAAGATGTATGCATGTTTTCACAGATAGCGATGTAGATATTTCCATGTTCATACAGATCACGGTGTAGATATTTCCATGTTCATTAAGATGGCTGTGTAGACATATCCATGTTCATACAGATGGCGGTGAAGATATTTCCATGTTCATACAGATAGCGGTGTAGATATTTCCATGTTCATACAGATATCGGTGTAGATATTTCCATGTTCATACAGATGGCTGTGTAGATATATCCATGTTCATACAGATGACGGTGAAGATATTTCCATGTTCATACAGATAGCGGTGTAGATAATTCCATGTTAATACAGATAGCGGTGTAGATATTTCCATGTTCATACCGATAGCGGTGCTGATATTTCCATGTTTATAAAGGAAGCGGTGTAGATATTTCCATGTTTATACAGATAGCAGTGTAGATATTTCCATGTTCATACAGATAGCGGTGTAGCTATTTCCATGTTCATACAGATAGTGGTGTAGATATTTCCATGTTCATCCAGATGGCTGTGTAGATATTTCCATGTTCATACAGACAGCGGTGATGATATTTCCATGTTTATACAGGTAGCGGTGCAGATATTTCCATGTTTATACAGATAGCGGTGTAGATATTTCCATGTTTATACAGATAGCGGTGAAGATATTTCCATGTTTATGCAGATAGCGGTGTAGATATCTCCATCTTAATACAGATGGCTGTGTAGATATTTATATGTTCATACAGATGGAGTTGCAGATATTTCCATGTTCATACAGATAGCGGTGTAGATATTTCTATGTTGATACAGATAGCGGTGAAGATGTATGCATGTTTTCACAGATAGCGGTGTAGATATTTCCATGTTCATACAGATAGCGGTGTAGATATTTCCATGTTCATACAGATATCGGTGTAGATATTTCCATGTTCATACAGATGGCTGTGTAGATATATCCATGTTCATACAGATGACGGTGAAGATATTTCCATGTTCATACAGATAGCGGTGTAGATATTTCCATGTTAATACAGATAGCGGTGTAGATATTTCCATGTTCATACCGATAGCGGTGTAGATATTTCCATGTTTATACAGATAGCGGTGTAGATATTTCCATGTTTATGCAGATAGCGGTGTAGATATCTCCATCTTAATACAGATGGCTGTGTAGATATTAATATGTTCATACAGATGGAGTTGCAGATATTTCCATGTTCATACAGATTGCGGTGTAGATATTTCTATGTTCATACAGATAGCGGTGTAGTTATTTCCATGTATATGCAGATAGCAGAGTAGATATTTCCATTTTCAAGCAGATAGCGGTGTAGATATTTCCATGTTCAAACAGATAGCGGTGTAGATATTTCCATGTTCATACAGATAGCGGTGTAGATATTTCCATGTTCATACAGATTGCGGTGTAGATATTTCCATGTTCATCCAGACGGCTGTGTAGATATATCCATGTTCATACAGATAGCATTGTAGATATATCCATGTTCATACAGATAGCGGTGTAGATATTTCCATGTTTATACAGGCAGCGTAGTAGATATTTCCATGTTTATACAGATAGCGGTGTAGATATCTCCTTGTTAATACAGATGGCGTTGTAGATATTTAGAGGCTCATACAGATGGCGTTGCAGATATTTCCATGTTCATACAGATGGCGGTGTAGCTATTTCCATGTTCATACAGATAGCGGTGTAGATATATCCATGTTCAAAGAGATAGCGGTGTAGATATTTCCATGTTCATACAGATAGCGGTGCTGATATTTCCAAGTTTATACAGATAGCGGTGAAGATATCTCCTTTTTAATACAGATGGCGGTGTAGATATTTATAAGTTCATACAGATGGCGGTGCAGATATTTCCATGTTCATACAGATGGCAATGTAGATATTTCCATGTTCATACAGATAGCGGTGTAGTTATTTCCATGTGTAAAGAGATAGCTGTGTAGATATTTCCATGTATATGCAGATAGCTGTGTAGATATTTCCATTTTCATGCAGACAGCGGTGTAGATATTTCCTTGTTCAAACAGATAGCGGTGTAGATATTTCCATGTTCATACAGATAGCAGTGTAGATATTTCCATGTTCATACTGATAGCGGTGTAGATATTTCCATGTTCATACAGATAGCGGTGTATATACTTCCATGTTCATACAGATAGTGGTGCTGATATTTCCATGTTTATACAGGTAGCGGTGTAGATATTTCCATGTTTATACAGATAGCGGTGTAGTTATTTCCATGTTTATACAGATAGCGGTGTAGATATTTCCATGTTTCTGCAGATAGCGGTGTAGATATCTCCATCTTAATACAGATGGCGGTGTAGATATTTATATGTTCATACAGATGGCGGTGCAGACATTTCCATGTTCATACAGATGGCGGTGTAGATATTTCCATGTTCATACAGATAGCGGTGTAGATATTTCCATGTTCATACAGATAGCGTTGTAGATATTTCCATGTTCATACAGACAGCGGTGTAGATATTTCCATGTTTATACAGACTGCGGTGAAGATGTATGCATGTTTACACAGATAGCGGTGTAGATATTTCCATGTTCATGCAGATGGCTGTTTAGATATTTCCATGTTTATACAGATAGCGGTGTAGATATTTCCATGTTCATACAGATAGCGGTGTAGATATTTCCATGTTCATCCAGATGGCTGTGTAGATATATCCATGTTCATCCAGATGTCTGTGTAGATATATCCATGTAAATACAGATAGCGGTGTAGATATTTCCATGTTCATACAGTTAGTGGTGTAGATATTTCCATGTTCATACAGATAACAGTGTAGATATTTCCATGTTCAAACAGATAGCGGTGTAGATATCTCCATCTTAATACAGATGGCGGTGTAGATATTTATATGTTCATACAGATGGCAGTGCAGATATTTCCATGTTCATACAGATGGCGGTGTAGATATTTCCATGTTTATAGAGATAGCGGTGTAGTTATTTCCATGTGTAAAGAGATAGGTTTTTAGATATTTCCATGTATATGCAGAGAGCTGTGTAGATATTTCTATTTTCATGCAGATAGCGGTTTAGATATTTCCATGTTCAAACAGATAGCGGTGTAGATATTTCTATGTTCATCCAGATGGCTGTGTAGATATATCCATGTTCATACAGATAGCGGTGTAGATATTTCCATGTTCATACAGATAGCGGTGTAGATATTTCCATGTTTATACAGATAGCGGTGAAATGTATGCATGTTTACACCGGTAGCGGTGTAGATATTTCCATGTTCATACAGATCGCGGTGTAGATATTTCCATGTTCATCCAGATCGCTGTGTAGACATATCCATATTCATACAGATGGCGGTGAAGATATTTCCATGTTCATACAGATTGCGGTGTAGATATTTCCATGTTCATACAGATAGCGGTGTAGATATCTCCATGTTCATACAGATAGCGGTGTAGATCTTTCCATGTTCATACAGATAACTGTGTAGTTATTTCCATGTGTAAAGAGATAGCTGTGTAGATATTTCCATGTATATGCAGATAGCTGTGTAGATATTTCCATTTTCATGCAGATAGTGGTTTAGATATTTCCATGTTCAAACAGATAGCGGTGTAGATATTTCCATGTTCATAGAGATAGCGGTGTAGATATTTCCATGTTCATACAGATAGAGGGGATGATATTTCCAAGTTCATACAGATAGTGGTTCTGATATTTCCATGTTTATACAGGTAGAGGTGTAGATATTTCCATGTTTATACAGATAGCAGTGTAGATATTTCCATGTTCATACAGATAGCGGTGTAGCTATTTCCATGTTCATACAGATAGTGGTGTAGATATTTCCATGTTCATCCAGATGGCTGTGTAGATATTTCCATGTTCATACAGATAGCTGTGATGATATTTCCATGTTTATACAGGTAGCGGTGTAGATATTTCCATGTTCATACAGATAGCGGTGTAGTTATTTCCATGTGTAAAGAGATAGCTGTGTAGATATTTCCATGTATATGCAGATAGCAGAGTAGATATTTCCATTTTCAAGCAGATAGCGGTGTAGATATTTCCATGTTCAGACAGATACCGGTGTAGATATTTCCATGTTCATACAGATAGCGGTGTAGATATTTCCATGTTCATACAGATTGCCGTGTAGATATTTCCATGTTCATCCAGATGGCTGTGTAGATATATCCATGTTCATACAGATAGCGGTGTAGATATATCCATGTTCATACAGATAGCGGTGTAGATATTTCCATGTTTATACAGGCAGCGTAGTAGATATTTCCATGTTTATACAGATAGCGGTGTAGATATCTCCTTGTTAATACAGATGGCGGTGTAGATATTTAGAGGCTCATACAGATGGCGTTGCAGATATTTCCATGTTCATACAGATGGCAGGGTAGCTATTTCCATGTTCATACAGATAGCGGTGTAGATATATCCATGTTCATAGAGATAGCGGTGTAGATATTTCCATGTTTATACAGATAGCGGTGCTGATATTTCCAAGTTTATACAGATAGCGGTGAAGATATCTCCATCTTAATACAGATGGTGGTGTAGATATTTATATGTTCATGCAGACGGCGGTGCACTTATTTCCATGTTCATACAGATGGCGGTGTAGATATTTCCATGTTTATAGAGATAGCGGTGTAGTTATTTCCATGTGTATAGAGATAGATTTTTAGATATTTCCATGTATATGCAGATAGCTGTGTAGGTATTTCTATTTTCATGCAGATAGCCGTTTAGATATTTCCATGTTCAAACAGATAGCGGTGTAGGTATTTCCATGTTCATACAGGTAGCGGTGTAGGTATTTCCATGTTTATACAGATAGCGGTGAAGATGTATGCATGTTTTCACAGATAGCGGTGTAGGTATTTCCATGTTCATACAGATCGCGGTGTAGATATTTCCATGTTCATTAAGATGGCTGTGTAGACATATCCATGTTCATACAGATGGCGGTGAAGATATTTCCATGTTCATACAGATAGCGGTGTAGATATTTAAATGTTCATACAGATATCGGTGTAGATAATTCCATGTTCATACAGATGGCTGTGTAGATATATCCATGTTCATACAGATGACGGTGAAGATATTTCCATGTTTATACAGATAGCTGTGTAGATATTTCCATGTATATGCATATAGCTGTGTAGATATTTCCATTTTCATGCAGACAGCGGTGTAGATATTTCCTTTTTCAAACAGATAGCGGTGTAGATATTTCCATGTTCATACAGATAGCGGTGTAGATATTTCCATGTTCATACAGATAGCGGTGTAGATATTTCCATGTTCATACAGATAGCGGTGTATATATTTCCATGTTCATACAGATAGTGGTGCTGATATTTCCATGATTATACAGGTAGTGGTGTAGATATTTCCTTGTTTATACAGATAGCGGTGTAGTTATTTCCATGTTTATACAGATAGCGGTGTAGATATTTCCAGGTATATGCAGACAGCGGTGTAGATATCTCCATCTTAATACAGATGGCGGTGTAGATATTTATATGTTCATACAGATGGCGGTGCAGACATTTCCATGTTCATACAGATGGCGGTGTAGATATTTCCATGTTCATACAGATAGCGGTGTAGTTATTTCCATGTGTAAAGAGATAGCTGTGTAGATATTTCCATGTATATGCAGATAGCTGTGTAGATATTTCCATTTTCATACAGATAGCGGTGTAGATATTTCCATGTTCATACAGATAACGGTGTAGATATTTACATGTTCATACAGACAGCGGTGTAGATATTTCCATGTTTATACAGACTGCGGTGAAGATGTATGCATGTTAACACTGATAGCGGTGTAGATATTTCCATGTTCATTCAGATAGCGGTGTAGATATTTCCATGTTCATACAGATAGCAGTGTAGATATTTCCATGTTCAAACAGATAGCGGTGTAGATATCTCCATCTTAATACAGATGGCGGTGTAGATATTTATATGTTCATACAGATGGCAGTGCAGATATTTCCATGTTCATACAGATGGCGGTGTAGATATTTCCATGTTTATAGAGATAGCGGTGTAGTTATTTCCATGTGTAAAGAGATAGGTTTGTAGATATTTCCATGTATATGCAGATATCTGTGCAGATATTTCTATTTTCATGCAGATAGCGGTTTAGATATATCCATGTTCAAACAGATAGCGGTGTAGATATTTCTATGTTCATCCAGATGGCTGTGTAGATATATCCATGTTCATACAGATAGCGGTGTAGATATTTCCATGTTCATACAGATAGCGGTGTAGATATTTCCATGTTTATACAGATAGCGGTGAAATGTATGCATGTTTACACAGGTAGCGGTGTAGATATTTCCATGTTCATACAGATCGCGGTGTAGATATTTCCATGTTCATCCAGATCGCTGTGTAGACATATCCATATTCATACAGATGGCGGTGAAGATATTTCCATGTTCATACAGATTGCGGTGTAGATATTTCCATGTTCATACAGATAGCGGTGTAGATATCTCCATGTTCATACAGATAGCGGTGTAGATATTTCCATGTTCATACAGATAACTGTGTAGTTATTTCCATGTGTAAAGAGATAGCTGTGTAGATATTTCCATGTATATGCAGATAGCTGTGTAGATATTTCCATTTTCATGCAGACAGCGGTGTAGATATTTCCTTGTTCAAACAGATAGCGGTGTAGATATTTCCATGTTCATACAGATAGCGGTGTAGATATTTCCATGTTCATACAGATAGCGGTGTAGTTATTTCCATGTGTAAAGAGATAGCTGTGTAGATATTTCCATGTATATGCAGATAGCTGTGTAGATATTTCCATGTTTATACAGATAGCGGTGTAGATATTTCCTTGTTCATACAGATAACGGTGTAGATATTTCCATGTTCATACAGACATCGGTGTAGATATTTCCATGTTTATACAGACTGCGGTGAAGATGTATGCATGTTTACATAGATAGCGGTGTAGATATTTCCATGTTCATTCAGATGGCTGTGTAGATATTTCCATGTTTATACAGATAGCGCTGTAGATATTTCCATGTTCATACAGATAACGGTGTAGATATTTCCATGTTCATACAGACATCGGTGTAGATATTTCCATGTTTA
This sequence comes from Gorilla gorilla gorilla, assembly GCF_029281585.2. NCBI lineage: Eukaryota > Metazoa > Chordata > Mammalia > Primates > Hominidae > Gorilla > Gorilla gorilla. The sequence continues at coordinate 3,169,270 of NC_073231.2, read as the reverse complement.
TACAGACTGCGGTGAAGATGTATGCATGTTTACGTAGATAGCGGTGTAGATATTTCCATGTTCATTCAGATGGCTGTGTAGATATTTCCATGTTTATACAGATAGCGCTGTAGATATTTCCATGTTCATACAGATAGCGGTGTAGATATTTCCAAGTTCATCCAGATGGCTGTGTAGATATATCCATATTCATACAGATAGCGGTATAGATATTTCCATGTTCATACAGATAGCGGTGTAGATATTTCCATGTCCATCCAGATGGCTGTGTAGATATATCCATTTTCATACAGATAGAGGTGTAGTTATTTCCATGTTCATACAGATAGTGGTGTAGATATTTCCATGTTCATGCAGATAGCGGTGTAGCTATTTCCATCTTCAGACAGCGGTGTATATATTTCCATGTTCGTACAGATAGCGGTGTAGATATTTCCATGTTCATACAGATAGCAGTGCTATTTCCATGTTTATACAGGTAGCAGTGTAGATATTTCCATGTTTATACAGATAGCGGGGTAGATATTTCCATGTTTATACAGATAGCGGTGTAGATATTTCCAGGTTTATACAGATAGTGGTGCAGATATCTCCTTCTTAATACAGATGGCGGTGTAGATATATGTTCATACAGATGGCGGTGCAGATATTTCCATGTTCATACAGATGGCGGTGTAGATATTTCCATGTTTTTAAAGATAGCGGTGTAGTTATTTCCATGTGTAAAGAGATAGCTGTGTAGATATTTCCATTTATATGCAGATATCTGTGTAGATATTTACATTTTCATGCAGACAGCGGTGTAGATATTTCCATGTTCAAACAGATAGCGGTGTAGATATTTCCATGTTCATACATATAGCGGCGTAGATATTTCCATGTTCATACAGATAGCGGTGTAGATATTTCCATGTTCATACAGATAGAGGGGCTGATATTTCCATGTTCATACAGATAGCGGTGCTGATATTTCCATGTTTATACAGGTAGCGGCGTAGATATTTCCATGTTCATACAGATAGCGGTGTAGATATTTCCATGTTCATACAGATAGAGGGGCTGAAATTTCCATGTTCATACAGATAGCGGTGCTGATATTTCCATGTTTATACAGGTAGCGGTGTAGATATTATGTTTATACAGATAGCGGTGTAGATATTTCCATGTTTATACAGATAGCGGTGTAGATATTTCCATGTTCATCCAGATGGTTGTGTAGATATATCCATGTTCATACAGATAGCGGTGTAGATATTTCCATGTTCATACAGATAGCGGTGTAGATATTTCCATGTTTATACAGAGAGCGGTGAAGATGTATGCATGTTTACACAGATAGCGGTGTATATATTTCCATGTTCATACATTTTGCGGTGTAGATATTTCCATGATCATACAGATGGCTGTGTATATATATCCATGTTCATACAGATGGCGGTGAAGTTATTTCCATGTTTATACAGATAGCGGTGTAGATATTTCCATGTTCATACAGATGGCGGTTCAGATATTTCCATGTTCATACAGATGGCGGTGTAGATATTTCCATGTTCATAGAGATAGCGGTGTAGTTATTTCCATGTGTAAAGAGATAGCTGTGTAGATATTTCCATGTACATGCAGATAGCTCAGTAGATATTTCCATTTTCTTGCTGATAGCGGTGTAGATATTTCCATGTTCAAACAGATAGCGGTGTAGATATTTCCATGTTCATACACATAGCGGTGTAGATATTTCCATGTTTATACAGATTGCGGTGAAGATGTATGCATATTTACACAGATAGCGGTGTAGATATTTCCATGTTCATCCAGATGGCTGTGTAGATATATCCATGTTCATACAGATAGCTGTGTAGATATTTCCATGTTCATACAGGTAGTGGTGTAGATATTTCCATGTACATACACATAGCAGTGTAGCTCTTTCCATGTTCATAGAGATAGCGGTGTAGATATTTCCATGTTCATACTGATAGCGGTGTAGATATTTCCATGTTCATACAGATAGCGGTGCTGATATTTCCATGTTTATACAGGTAGCGTTGTAGATATTTCCATGGTTATACAGATAGCGGTGTAGATATTTCCATGTTTATACAGATAGGGGTGTAGATATTGCCAAGTTTATACAGATAGTGGTGTGCATATCTCCATCTTAATATAGATGGGGGTGTAGATATTTATATGTTCATACAGGTGGCGGTGCAGATATTACCATGTTCATACAGATGGCAGTGTAGATATTTGCATGTTTATAGAGATAGCGCTGTAGTGATTTCCATGTGTAAAGAGACAGCTTTGTAGATATTTCCATGTATATGCACATAGCAGTGTAGATATTTCCATTTTCATGCAGATAGCGGTGTAGATATTTCCATGTTCAGTTAGCATTGTAGATATTTCCATGTTCATGCAGATAGCAGTGTAGATATTTCCATGTTTATACAGATAGCGGTGAAGTTGTATGCGTGTTTACACATATAGCGGTGTAGATATTTCCATGTTCATACAGATAGCGGTGCAGATATTTCCATGTTCATCTAGATGGCTGTGTAGATATATCCATGTTCATACAGATGGCGGTGAAGATATTTCCATGTTCATACAGATAACTGTGTAGTTATTTCCATGTGTAAAGAGATATCTGTGTAGATATTTCCATGTATATGCAGATAGCTGTGTAGATATTTCCATTTTCATGCAGATAGCGGTTTAGATATTTCCATGTTCAAACAGATAGCGGTGTAGGTATTTCCATGTTCATAGAGATAGCGGTGTAGATATTTCCATGTTCATACTGATAGAGGGGCTCATATATCCATGTTCATACAGATAGCGGTTCTGATATTTCCAAGTTTATACAGGTAGAGGTGTAGATATTTCCATGTTTATACAGATAGCAGTGTAGATATTTCTATGTTCATACAGATAGCGGTGTAGCTATTTCCATGTTCATACAGATAGTGGTGTAGATATTTCCATGTTCATCCAGATGGCTGTGTAGATATTTCCATGTTCATACAGATAGCGGTGATGATATTTCCATGTTTATACAGGTAGCGGTGTAGATATTTCCGTGTTTATACAGATAGCGGTGTAGATATTTCCATATTTATACAGATAGCGGTGTAGATATTTCCATGTTTATGGAGATAGCGGTGTAGATATCTCCATCTTAATACAGATGGCGGTGTAGATATTTATATGTTCATACAGATGGCGGTGCAGATATTTCCATGTTCATACAGATTGCGGTGTAGATATTTCCATGTTCATACAGATAGCGGTGTAGTTATTTCCATGTGTAAAGAGATAGCTGTGTAGATATTTCCATGTATATGCAGATAGCAGTGTAGATATTTCCATTTTTATACAGATAGCGGTGAAGATGTATGCATGTTTTCACAGATAGCGGTGTAGATATTTCAATGTTCATACAGATCGCGGTATAGATATTTCCATGTTCATTAAGATGGCTGTGTAGACATATCCATGTTCATACAGATGGCGGTGAAGATATTTCCATGTTCATACAGATAGCGGTGTAGATATTTCCATGTTCATACAGATATCGGTGTAGATATTTCCATGTTCATACAGATGGCTGTGTAGATATATCCATGTTCATACAGATGACGGTGAAGATATTTCCATGTTCATACAGATAGTGGTGTAGATATTTCCATGTTAATACAGATAGCAGTGTAGATATTTCCATGTTCATACCGATAGCGGTGCTGATATTTCCATGTTTATAAAGGAAGCGGTGTAGATATTTCCATGTTTATACAGATAGCGGTGTAGATATTTCCATGTTTATACAGATAGCGGTGTAGATATTTCCATGTTTATTCAGATAGCGGTGTAGATATCTCCTTCTTAATACAGATGGCGGTGTAGATATTTATAAGTTCATACAGATGGCGGTGCAGATATTTCCATGTTCATACAGATGGCGATGTAGATATTTCCATGCTCATAGAGATAGCATTGTAGTTATTTCCATGTGTAAAGAGATAGCTGTGTAGATATTTCCATGTATATGCAGATAGCTGTGTAGATGTTTCCATTTTCATGCAGACAGCGGTGTAGATATTTCCTTGTTCAAACAGATAGCGGTGTAGATATTTCCATGTTCATACAGATAGCGGTGTAGATATTTCCATGTTCATACAGATAGCGCTGTAGATATTTCCATGTTCATACAGATAGCGGTGTATATATTTCCATGTTCATACAGATAGTGGTGCTGATATTTCCATGTTTATACAGGTAGCGGTGAAGATATTTCCTTGTTTATACAGATAGCGGTGTATTTATTTCCATGTTTATACAGATAGCGGTGTAGATATTTCCATGTTTAGTCAGATAGCGCTGTAGATATTTCCATGTTTATACAGATAGCGGTGTACATATCTCCATCTTAATACAGATGGCGGTGTCGATATTTATAAGTTCATACAGATGGCCGTGCAGATATTTCCATGTTCATACAGATAGCGGTGTAGTTATTTCCATGTGTAAAGAGATAGCTGTGTAGATATTTCCATGTATATGCAGATAGCTGTGTAGATATTTCCATTTTCATGCAGACAGCGGTGTAGATATTTCCATGTTCAAACAGATAGCGGTGTAGATATTTCCATGTTTATACAGAGAGCGGTGAAGATGTATGCATGTTTACACACATAGTGGTGTAGATATTTCCATGTTCATACAGATAGCGGTGTAGATATTTCCATGTTCATCCAGATGGCTGTGTAGATATATCCATGTTCATACAGATAGCGGTGTAGATATTTCCATGTTCATACAGATAGTGGTGTAGATATTTCCATGTTCATACAGATAGCGGTGTAGCTATTTCCATATTCATACAGATAGCGGTGTAGCTATTTCCATCTTCGTACACATAGCGGTGTAGATATTTCCATGTTAATACAGATAGCGGTGTAGATATTTCCATGTTCATACAGATAACTGTGTAGTTATTTCCATGTGTAAAGAGATAGCTGTGTAGATATTTCCATGTATATGCATGTAGCTGTGTAGATATTTCCATTTTCATGCAGATAGCGGTTTAGATATTTCCATGTTCAAACAGATAGCGGTGTAGATATTTCCATGTTCATAGAGATAGCGGTGTAGATATTTCCATGTTCATACAGATAGAGGGGTTGATATTTCCATGTTCATACAGATAGCGGTTCTGATATTTCCATGTTTATACAGGTAGAGGTGTAGATATTTCCATGTTTATACAGATAGCATTGTAGATATTTCCATGTTCATACAGATAGCGGTGTAGCTATTTCCATGTTCATACAGATAGTGGTGTAGATATTTCCATGTTCATCCAGATGGCTGTGTAGATATTTCCATGTTCATACAGATAGCGGTGATGATATTTCCATGTTTATACAGGTAGCGGTGTAGATATTTCCATGTTTATACAGATAGCGGTGTAGATATTTCCATGTTTATACAGATAGCGGTGTAGATATTTCCATGTTTATGGAGATAGCGGTGTAGATATCTCCATCTTAATACAGATGGCTGTGTAGATATTTATATGTTCATACAGATGGCAGTGCAGATATTTCCATGTTCATACAGATTGCGGTGTAGATATTTCTATGTTCATACAGATAGCGGTGTAGTTATTTCCGTGTGTAAAGAGATACCTGTGTAGATATTTCCATGTATATGCAGATAGCAGGGTAGATATTTCCATGTTTATACAGATAGTGGTGAAGATGTATGCATGTTTTCACAGATAGCGGTGTAGATATTTCAATGTTCATACAGATCGCGGTGTAGATATTTCCATGTTCATTAAGATGGCTGTGTAGACATATCCATGTTCATACAGATGGCGGTGAAGATATTTCCATGTTCATACAGATAGCGGTGTAGATATTTCCATGTTCATACAGATATCGGTGTAGATATTTCCATGTTCATACAGATGGCTGTGTAGATATATCCATGTTCATACAGATGACGGTGAAGTTATTTCCATGTTCATACAGATAGCGGTGTAGATATTTCCATGTTAATACAGATAGCAGTGTAGATATTTCCATGTTCATACCGATAGCGGTGCTGATATTTCCATGTTTATAAAGGAAGCGGTGTAGATATTTCCATGTTTATACAGTTAGCGGTGTAGATATTTCCATGTTTATACAGATAGCGGTGTAGATATTTCCATGTTTATACAGATAGCGGTGTAGATATCTCCTTCTTAATACAGATGGCGGTGTAGATATTTATAAGTTCATACAGATGGCAGTGCAGATATTTCCATGTTCATACAGATGGCGATGTAGATATTTCCATGCTCATAGAGATAGCATTGTAGTTATTTCCATGTGTAAAGAGATAGCTGTGTAGATATTTCCATGTATATGCAGATAGCTGTGTAGATATTTCCATTTTCATGCAGACAGCGGTGTAGATATTTCCTTGTTCAAACAGATAGCGGTGTAGATATTTCCATGTTCATACAGATAGCGGTGTAGTTATTTCCATGTTCATACAGATAGCGGTGTAGATATTTCAATGTTCATACAGATCGCGGTGTAGATATTTCCATGTTCATTAAGATGGCTGTGTAGACATATCCATGTTCATACAGATGGCGGTGAAGATATTTCCATGTTCATACAGATAGCGGTGTAGATATTTACATGTTCATACAGATATCGGTGTAGATATTTCCATGTTCATACAGATGGCTGTGTAGATATATCCATGTTCATACAGATGACGGTGAAGATATTTCCATGTTCATACAGATAGCGGTGTAGATATTTCCATGTTAATACAGATAGCAGTGTAGATATTTCCATGTTCATACCGATAGCGGTGCTGATATTTCCATGTTTATAAAGGAAGCGGTGTAGATATTTCCATGTTTATACAGATAGCGGTGTAGATATTTCCATGTTTATACAGATAGCGGTGTAGATATTTCCATGTTTATTCAGATAGCGGTGTAGATATCTCCTTCTTAATACAGATGGCGGTGTAGATATTTATAAGTTCATACAGATGGCGGTGCAGATATTTCCATGTTCATACAGATGGCGATGTAGATATTTCCATGCTCATAGAGATAGCATTGTAGTTATTTCCATGTGTAAAGAGATAGCTGTGTAGATATTTCCATGTATATGCAGATAGCTGTGTAGATATTTCCATTTTCATGCGGACAGCGGTGTAGATATTTCCTTGTTCATACAGATAGCGGTGTAGCTATTTCCATCTTCGTACACATAGCGGTGTAGATATTTCCATGTTAATACAGATAACTGTGTAGTTATTTCCATGTGTAAAGAGATAGCTGTGTAGATATTTCCATGTATATGCATGTAGCTGTGTAGATATTTCCATTTTCATGCAGATAGCGGTTTAGATATTTCCATGTTCAAACAGATAGCGGTGTAGATATTTCCATGTTCATAGAGATAGCGGTGTAGATATTTCCATGTTCATACAGATAGAGGGGCTGATATTTCCATGTTCATACAGATAGCGGTTCTGATATTTCCATGTTTATACAGGTAGAGGTGTAGATATTTCCATGTTTATACAGATAGCATTGTAGATATTTCCATGTTCATACAGATAGCGGTGTAGCTATTTCCATGTTCATACAGATAGTGGTGTAGATATTTCCATGTTCATCCAGATGGCTGTGTAGATATTTCCATGTTCATACAGATAGCGGTGATGATATTTCCATGTTTATACAGGTAGCGGTGTAGATATTTCCATGTTTATACAGATAGCGGTGTAGATATTTCCATGTTTATACAGATAGCGGTGTAGATATTTCAATGTTTATGCAGGTAGCGGTGTAGATATCTCCATCTTAATACAGATGGCTGTGTAGATATTTATATGTTCATACAGATGGAGGTCCAGATATTTCCATGTTCATACAGATAGCGGTGTAGATATTTCTATGTTCATACAGATAGCGGTGTAGTTATTTCCGTGTGTAAAGAGATACCTGTGTAGATATTTCCATGTATATGCAGATAGCAGGGTAGATATTTCCATGTATATACAGATAGCGGTGAAGATGTATGCATGTTTTCACAGATAGCGGTGTAGATATTTCAATGTTCATACAGATCGCGGTGTAGATATTTCCATGTTCATTAAGATGGCTGTGTAGACATATCCATGTTCATACAGATGGCGGTGAAGATATTTCCATGTTCATACAGATAGCCGTGTAGATATTTCCATGTTCATACAGATATCGGTGTAGATATTTCCATGTTCATACAGATGGCTGTGTAGATATACCCATGTTCATACAGATGACGGTGAAGATATTTCCATGTTCATACAGATAGCGGTGTAGATATTTCCATGTTAATACAGATAGCAGTGTAGATATTTCCATGGTCATACCGATTGCGGTGCTGATATTTCCATGTTTATAAAGGAAGCGGTGTAGATATTTCCATGTTTATACAGATAGCGGTGTAGATATTTCCATGTTTATACAGATAGCGGTGTAGATATTTCCATGTTTATACAGATAGCGGTGTAGATATCTCCTTCTTAATACAGATGGCGGTGTAGATATTTATAAGTTCATACAGATGGCAGTGCAGATATTTCCATGTTCATACAGATGGCGATGTGGATATTTCCATGCTCATAGAGATAGCATTGTAGTTATTTCCATGTGTAAAGAGATAGCTGTGTAGATATTTCCATGTATATGCAGATAGCTGTGTAGATATTTCCATTTTCATGCAGACAGCGGTGTAGATATTTCCTTGTTCAAACAGATAGCGGTGTAGATATTTCCATGTTCATACAGATAGCGGTGTAGATATTTCCATGTTCATACTGATAGCGGTGTAGATATTTCAATGTTCATACAGATCGCGGTGTAGATATTTCCATGTTCATTAAGATGGCTGTGTAGACATATCCATGTTCATACAGATGGCGGTGAAGATATTTCCATGTTCATACAGATAGCGGTGTAGATATTTCCATGTTCATACAGATATCGGTGTAGATATTTCCATGTTCATACAGATGGCTGTGTAGATATATCCATGTTCATACAGATGACGGTGAAGATATTTCCATGTTCATACAGATAGCGGTGTAGATATTTCCATGTTAATACAGATAGCAGTGTAGATATTTCCATGTTCATACCGATAGCGGTGCTGATATTTCCATGTTTATAAAGGAAGCGGTGTAGATATTTCCATGTTTATACAGATAGCGGTGTAGATATTTCCATGTTTATACAGATAGCGGTGTAGATATTTCCATGTTTATTCAGATAGCGGTGTAGATATCTCCTTCTTAATACAGATGGCGGTGTAGATATTTATAAGTTCATACAGATGGCGGTGCAGATATTTCCATGTTCATACAGATGGCGATGTAGATATTTCCATGCTCATAGAGATAGCATTGTAGTTATTTCCATGTGTAAAGAGATAGCTGTGTAGATATTTCCATGTATATGCAGATAGCTGTGTAGATATTTCCATTTTCATGCAGACAGCGGTGTAGATATTTCCTTGTTCAAACAGATAGCGGTGTAGATATTTCCATGTTCATACAGATAGCGGTGTAGATATTTCCATGTTCATACAGATAGCGCTGTAGATATTTCCATGTTCATACAGATAGCGGTGTATATATTTCCATGTTCATACAGATAGTGGTGCTGATATTTCCATGTTTATACAGGTAGCGGTGAAGATATTTCCTTGTTTATACAGATAGCGGTGTATTTATTTCCAAGTTTATACAGATAGCGGTGTAGATATTTCCATGTTTATGCAGATAGCGCTGTAGATATTTCCATGTTTATACAGATAGCGGTGTAGATATCTCCATCTTAATACAGATGGCGGTGTAGATATTTATAAGTTCATACAGATGGCCGTGCAGATATTTCCATGTTCATACAGATAGCGGTGTAGTTATTTCCATGTGTAAAGAGATAGCTGTGTAGATATTTCCATGTATATGCAGATAGCTGTGTAGATATTTCCATTTTCATGCAGACAGCGGTGTAGATATTTCCTTGTTCAAACAGATAGCGGTGTAGATATTTCCATGTTTATACAGAGAGCGGTGAAGATGTATGCATGTTTACACACATAGTGGTGTAGATATTTCCATGTTCATACAGATAGCAGTGTAGATATTTCCATGTTCATCCAGATGGCTGTGTAGATATATCCATGTTCATACAGATAGCGGTGTAGATATTTCCATGTTCATACAGATAGTGGTGTAGATATTTCCATGTTCATACAGATAGCGGTGTAGCTATTTCCATGTTCATACAGATAGCGGTGTAGCTATTTCCATCTTCGTACACATAGCGGTGTAGATATTTCCATGTTAATACAGACAGCGGTGTAGATATTTCCATGTTCATACAGATAGCGGTGCTGATATTTCCAAGTTTATACAGGTAGCGGTGTAGATATTTCCATGTTTATACAAATAGCGGTGTAGATATTTCCATGTTTATACAGATAGCGGTGTAGATATTTCCATGTTTATACAGATAGCGGTGAAGATATCTCCATCTTAATACAGATGGCGGAGTAGATATTTCTATGTACATACAGATGGCGGTGCAGATATTTCCATGTTCATACAGATAGCGGTGTAGTTATTTCCATGTGTAAAGAGATAGCTGTGTAGATATTTCCATGTATATGCAGATAGCTGTGTAGATGTTTCCATTTTCATGCAGATAGCGGTTTAGATATTTCCATGTTCAAACAGATAGCGGTGTAGATATTTCCATCTTCATGCAGATAGCGGTGTAGATATTTCCATGTTCATCCAGATGGCTGTGTAGATATATCCATGTTCATACTGATAGCGGTGTAGTTATTTCCATGCTCATACAGATAACGGTGTATATACTTCCATGTTCATACAGATTGTGGTGCTGATATTTCCATGTTTATACAGGTAGCGGTGTAGATATTTCCATGTTTATACAGATAGCGGTGTAGTTATTTCCATGTTTATACAGATAGCGGTGTAGATATTTCCATGTTTATGCAGATAGCGGTGTAGATATCTCCATCTTAATACAGATGGCGGTGTAGATATTTATATGTTCATACAGATGGCGGTGCAGACATTTCCATGTTCATACAGATGGCAGTGTAGATATTTCCATGTTCATACAGATAGCGGTGTAGATATTTCCATGTTCATACAGATAGCGGTGTAGATATTTCCATGTTCATACAGACAGCGGTGTAGATATTTCCATGTTTATACAGACTGCGGTGAAGATGTATGCATGTTTACACAGATAGCGGTGTAGATATTTCCATGTTCATCCAGATGGCTGTGTAGATATTTCCATGTTTATACAGATAGCGGTGTAGATATTTCCATGTTCATACAGATAGCGGTGTAGGTATTTCCATGTTCATCCAGATGGCTGTGTAGATATATCCATGTTCATCCAGATGTCTGTGTAGATATATCCATGTTCATACAGATAGCGGTGTAGATATTTCCATGTTCATTCAGATAGCGGTGTAGATATTTCCATGTTCATACAGATAGCAGTGTAGATATTTCCATGTTAAAACAGATAGCGGTGTAGATATCTCCATCTTAATACAGATGGCGGTGTAGATATTTCCATGTTCATACAGATGGCGGTGTAGATATTTCCATGTTTATAGAGATAGCGGTGTAGTTATTTCCATGTGTAAAGAGATAGGTTTGTAGATATTTCCATGTATATGCAGAGAGCTGTGCAGATATTTCTATTTTCATGCAGATAGCGGTTTAGATATATCCATGTTCAAACAGATAGCGGTGTAGATATTTCTATGTTCATCCAGATGGCTGTGTAGATATATCCATTTTCATACAGATAGCGGTGTAGATATTTCCATGTTCATACAGATAGCGGTGTAGATATTTCCATGTTTATACAGATAGCGGTGAAATGTATGCATGTTTACACAGGTAGCGGTGTAGATATTTCCATGTTCATACAGATCGCGGTGTAGATATTTCCATGTTCATCCAGATCGCTGTGTAGACATATCCATATTCATACAGATGGCGGTGAAGATATTTCCATGTTCATACAGATTGCGGTGTAGATATTTCCATGTTCATACAGATAGCGGTGTAGATATCTCCATGTTCATACAGATAGCGGTGTAGATATTTCCATGTTCATACAGATAACTGTGTAGTTATTTCCATGTGTAAAGAGATAGCTGTGTAGATATTTCCATGTATATGCAGATAGCTGTGTAGATATTTCCATTTTCATGCAGATAGCGGTTTAGATATTTCCATGTTCAAACAGATAGCGGTGTAGATATTTCCATGTTCATAGAGATAGCGGTGTAGATATTTCCATGTTCATACAGATAGAGGGGCTGATATTTCCATGTTCATACAGATAGCGGTTCTGATATTTCCATGTTTATACAGGTAGAGGTGTAGATATTTCCATGTTTATACAGATAGCATTGTAGATATTTCCATGTTCATACAGATAGCGGTGTAGCTATTTCCATGTTCATACAGATAGTGGTGTAGATATTTCCATGTTCATCCAGATGGCTGTGTAGATATTTCCATGTTCATACAGATAGCGGTGATGATATTTCCATGTTTATACAGGTAGCGGTGTAGATATTTCCATGTTTATACAGATAGCGGTGTAGATATTTCCATGTTTATACAGATAGCGGTGTAGATATTTCCATGTTGATGCAGATAGCGGTGTAGATATCTCCATCTTAATACAGATGGCTGTGTAGATATTTATATGTTCATACAGATGGAGGTGCAGATATTTCCATGTTCATACAGATTGCAGTGTAGATATTTCTATGTTCATACAGATAGCGGTGTAGTTATTTCCGTGTGTAAAGAGATACCTGTGTAGATATTTCCATGTATATGCAGATAGCAGGGTAGATATTTCCATGTTTATACAGATAGCGGTGAAGATGTATGCATGTTTTCACAGATAGCGGTGTAGATATTTCAATGTTCATACAGATCGCGGTGTAGATATTTCCATGTTCATTAAGATGGCTGTGTAGACATATCCATGTTCATACAGATGGCGGTGAAGATATTTCCATGTTCATACAGATAGCGGTGTAGATATTTCCATGTTCATACAGATATCGGTGTAGATATTTCCATGTTCATACAGATGGCTGTGTAGATATATCCATGTTCATACAGATGACGGTGAAGATATTTCCATGTTCATACAGATAGCCGTGTAGATATTTCCATGTTAATACAGATAGCAGTGTAGATATTTCCATGTTCATACCGATAGCGGTGCTGATATTTCCATGTTTATAAAGGAAGCGGTGTAGATATTTCCATGTTTATACAGATAGCGGTGTAGATATTTCCATGTTTATACAGATAGCGGTGTAGATATTTCCATGTTTATACAGATAGCGGTGTGGATATCTCCTTCTTAATACGGATGGCGGTGTAGATATTTATAAGTTCATACAGATGGCAGTGCAGATATTTCCATGTTCATACAGATGGCGATGTAGATATTTCCATGCTCATAGAGATAGCATTGTAGTTATTTCCATGTGTAAAGAGATAGCTGTGTAGATATTTCCATGTATATGCAGATAGCTGTGTAGATATTTCCATTTTCATGCAGACAGCGGTGTAGATATTTCCTTGTTCAGATAGCAGTGTAGATATTTCCATGTTCATACAGATAGCTGTGCTGATATTTCCATGTTTATACAGGTAGCGGTGTAGATATTTCCATGTTCATACAGATAGCTCTGTAGCTATTTCCATGTTCATACAGATAGCGGTGTAGATATTTCCATGTTCATCCAGATGGCTGTACAGATATATCCATGTTCATACAGATGGCGGTGATGATAATTCCATATTCATACAGACAGCGGTGTAGATATTTCCATGTTCATACAGATAGCGGTGTAGATATTTCCATGTTCATACAGATAGCGGTGTAGCTATTTCCATGTTCATACAGATATCGGTGTAGATATTTCCATGTTCATCCAGATGGCTGTGTAGATATATCCATATTCAAACAGATGGCGTTGAAGATATTTCCATGTTCATACAGATAGCGGTTTAGATATTTCCATGTTCATACAGATAGCGGAGTAGGTATTTCCACGTTCATACAGATAGAGGGGCTGATATTTCCATGTTCATACAGATAGCGGTGCTGATATTTCCATGTTTATACAGGTAGCGGTGTAGATATTTCCATGTTTATACAGATAGCGGTGTAGTTATTTCCATGTTTATACAGATAGCGGTGTAGATATTTCCATGTTCATACAGATAGCGGTGTAGATATTTCCATGTTCATACAGATAGCGGTGTAGATATTTCCATGTTCATACAGATAGCGGTGTATATATTTCCATGTTCATACAGATAGTGGTGCTGATATTTCCATGTTTATACAGGTAGCGGTGTAGATATTTCCTTGTTTATACAGATAGCGGTGTAGTTATTTCCATGTTTATACAGATAGCGGTGTAGATATTTCCATGTTTATGCAGATAGCGCTGTAGATATTTCCATGTTTATACAGATAGCGGTGTAGATATCTCCATCTTAATACAGATGGCGGTGTAGATATTTATATGTTCATACAGATTGCCGTGCAGATATTTCCATGTTCATACAGATATCGGTGTAGTTATTTCCATGTGTAAAGAGATAGCTGTGTAGATATTTCCATGTATATGCAGATAGCTGTGTAGATATTTCCATTTTCATGCAGATAGCGGTTTAGATATTTCCATGTTCAAACAGATAGCGGTGTAGATATTTCCATGTTTATACAGATAGCGGTGAAGATGTATGCATGTTTACAAACATAGTGGTGTAGATATTTCCATGTTCATACAGATAGCGGTGTAGATATTTCCATGTTCATCCAGATGACTGTGTAGATATATCTATGTTCATACAGATAGCGGTGTAGATATTTCCATGTTCATACAGATAGCGGTGTAGCTATTTCCATGTTCATACAGATAGCGGTGTAGATATTTCCATCTTCGTACACATAGCGGTGTAGATATTTCCATTTTCATACAGATAGCTGTGCTGATATTTCCATGTTTATACAGGTAGCGTTGTAGATATTTCCATGTTCATACAGATAGCTCTGTAGCTATTTCCATGTTCATACAGATAGCGGTGTAGATATTTCCATGTTCATCCAGATGGCTGTACAGATATATCCATGTTCATACAGATGGCGGTGATGATAATTCCATGTTCATACAGATAGCGGTGTAGATATTTCCATGTTCATACAGATAGTGGTGTAGATATTTCCATGTTCATACAGATAGCGGTGTAGCTATTTCCATGTTCATACAGATATCGGTGTAGATATTTCCATGTTCATCCAGATGGCTGTGTAGATATATCCATATTCAAACAGATGGCGTTGTAGATATTTCCATGTTCATACAGATAGCGGTGTAGATATTTCCATGTTCATACAGATAGCGGAGTAGGTATTTCCACGTTCATACAGATAGAGGGGCTGATATTTCATTGTTCATACAGATAGCGGTGCTGATATTTCCATGTTTATACAGGTAGCGGTGTTGATATTTCCATGTTTATACAGATAGCGGTGTAGTTATTTCCATGTTTATACAGATAGCGGTGTAGATATTTCCATGTTTATACTGTTAGCAGTGTAGATATCTCCATTTTAATACAGATGGCCGTGAAGATATTTGTATGTTCATACAGATGGCGGTGAAGATATTTCCATGTTCATACAGATGGCGGTGTAGATATTTCCATGTTCATACAGATAGCGGTGTAGTTATTTCCATGTGTAAAGAGATAGCTGGGTAGATATTTCCATGTATATGCAGATAGCTCTGTAGATATTTCCATTTTCATGCAGATAGCGGTGTAGATATTTCCATGTTTAAACAGATAGCGGTGTAGACATTTCCATGTTCATACAGATAGCGGTGAAGATATTTCCATGTTTATACAGATTGCGGTTAAGATGTATGCATATTTACACAGATAGCGGTGTAGATATTTCCATGTTCATGCAGATAGCAGTGTCGATATTTCCATGTTTATACAGATAGCGGTGAAGATGTATGCATGTTTATACAGATAGCGGTGTAGATATTTCCATGTTCATCCAGATGGCTGTGATGATATATCCATGTTCATACAGATGGCAGTGAAGATATTTCCATCTTCATACAGATAGCGGTGTAGTTTTTTTCCGTGTGTAAAGAGATAGCTGTGTAGATATTTCCATGCATATGCAGATAGCTGTGTAGATATTTCCATTTTCATGCAGATAGCGGTTTAGATATTTCCATGTTCAAACAGATAGCGGTGTAGATATTTCCATGTTCATAGAGAGAGCGGTGTAGATATTTCCATGTTCATACAGATAGCGGTGTAGATATTTCCATGTTTATACAGATAGTGGTGAAGATGTTTGCATGTTTACACAGATAGCAGTGTAGATATTTCCATGTTCATACAGATAGCGGTGTAGATATTTCCATGTTCATCCAGATGGCTGTGTAGACATATCCATGTTCATACAGATGGCGGTGAAGATATTACCATGTTCATAAAGATAGCGGTGTAGATATTTCCATGTTCATCTAGATGGCTGTGTAGATATATCCATGTTCATACAGATAGCGGTGTAGATATTTCCATGTTCATACAGATAGTTGTGTAGATATTTCCATGTTCATACAGATAGCGGTGTAGATATTTCCATGTTCATACAGACGGCGGTGTAGATATTTCCATGTTTATAGATATAGCGGTGTAGATATTTCCATGTGTAAAGAGATAGCAGTGTATATATTTCAATGTATATGCAGATAGCTTTGTAGATATTTCCATTTTCATGCAGTTGGCGGTGTAGATATTTACATGTTTAAACAGATAGCGGTGTAGATATTTCCATGTTCATACAGATAGCGGTGTAGATATTTCCATGTTCATACAGATAGCGGTGTAGATATTTCCATGTTCATACAGATAGCGGTGCTGATATTTCCATGTTTATACAGGTAGCGGTGTAGATATTTCCATGTTTATACAGGTAGCGGTGTAGATATTTCCATGTTTATACAGATAGCGGTGTAGATATTTCCATGTTTATTCAGATAGCGGTGTAGATATCTCCATCTTAATACAGATGGCGGGGTAGATATTTATATGTTCATACAGATGGCGGTGCAGATATTTCCATGTTCATACAGATGGCGTTGTAGATATTTCCATGTTCAGATAGCGGTGTAGATACTTCCATGTTCATACAGATAGCTGTGTAGATATTTCCATGTTCATACAGGTAGCGGTGTAGATTTTTCCATGTTCATACAGATAGCGGTGCTGATATTTCCATGTTTATACAGATAGCGGTGTAGATATATCCATGTTTATACAGATAGCGGTGTAGATATCTCCTTCTTAATACAGATGGCGGTGTAGATATTTATAAGTTCATACAGATGGCGGTGCAGATATTTCCATGTTCATACAGATGGCGGTGTAGATATTTCCATGTTTATAGATATAGCGGTGTAGTTATTTCCATGTGTAAAGAGATAGCTGTGTAGATATTTCCATGTATATGCAGATAGCTTTGTAGATATTTCCATTTTCATGCAGATATCGGTGTAGATATTTACATGTTCAAACAGATAGCGGTGTAGATATTTCCATGTTCATTCAGATAGCTTTGTAGATATTTCCATGTTCATAGAGATAGCGGTGTAGATATTTCCATGTTCATACAGATAGCGGTGTAGATAATTCCATGTTCATACAGATAGTGGTGCTGATATTTCCATCTTTATACAGGTAGCGGTGTAGATATTTCCATGTTTATGGAGATAGCGGTGTAGATATTTCCATGTTTATACAGATAGCGGTGTAGATATTTCCATGTTTATTCAGATAGCGGTGTAGATTTCTCCACCTTAATACAGATGGCGGTGTAGCTATTTATATGTTCATACAGATGGCGGTGCAGATATTTCCATGTTCATACAGATGGCGGTGTAGATATTTCCATGTTCATACAGATGGCGGTGTAGATATTTCCATGTTCATACAGATGGCGGTGTAGATATTTCCATGTTCATACAGATAGCGGTGTAGATATTTCCATGTTCATACAGATAGCGGTGTAGATATTTCCATGTTCATACAGGTTGCGGTGTAGATATTTCCATTTTCATACAGATAGCAGTGCTGATATTTCCATGTTTATTCAGGCAGCAGTGTAGGTATTTCCATGTTTATACAGATAGCGGTTTAGATATCTCGTTCTTAATACAGATGGCGGTGTAGATATTTATATGTTCATACAGATGGCGGTGCAGATATTTCAATGTTCATACAGATGGCGTTGTAGATATTTCCATGTTCATACAGATAGCGGTGTAGTTATTTCCATGTGTAAAGAGATAGTTTTGTAGATATTTCCATGTATATGCAGATAGCTGTGTAGATATTTCCATTTTCATGCAGAGAGTGGTGTATATATTTCCATCTTCATATAGAGGTGTATATATTTCCATGTTTATACAGATAGCGGTGTAGATATTTCCAAGTTTATACAGACAGCGGTGAAGATGTATGCATGTTTACACAGATAGCGGTGTGGAGATTTCCATGTTCATACAGAGGTCTGTGCAGATATATCCATGTTCGTACAGATAGCGGTGTAGATATTTCCATTTTCATACAGATAGCGGTGTAGATATTTCCATGTCAATACAGATGGCTGCGTAGATATATCCATGTTCATACCGATTGCGGTGAAGATATTTCCTTGTCCATACAGATAGTGGTGTAGATATTTCCATGTTCATACAGATAGAGGTGTAGCTATTTCCATGTTCATACAGATAGCGGTGAAGATATTTCCATGTTTATACACATAGCGGTGTGGATACTTCCATGTTTATACAGATAGCGGTGTAGATATTTCCATGTTTATAGAGATAGTGGTGTAGATAATTTCAATTTTATACAGATAGCAGTGTAGATATTTCCAAGTTCATACAGATAGCGGTGTAGATATTTCCACGTTTATAGATATGGCGGTGTAGATATTTCCATGTTCATACAGATGGCGGTGTAGATATTTCCATGTTTTTAGAGATGGCGGTGTAGATATTTTCACGTTTACACAGATGGCAGTGGAGATATTTCCATGTTTACACAGATAGCGGTGTAGACATTTCCATGTTTACACAGATAGCGGTGTGGATATTTCCATGTTTATACAGATAGCGGTGTAGATATTTCCAAGTTTATACAGACAGCGGTGAACATGTATGCATGTTTACACAGATAGCGGTGTGGAGATTTCCATGTTCATACAGAGGGCTGTGCAGATATATCCATGTTCGTACAGATAGCGGTGTAGATATTTCCATTTTCATACAGATAGCGGTGTAGATATTTCCATGTTAATACAGATGGCTGCGTAGATATATCCATGTTCATACTGACTGCGGTGAAGATATTTCCTTGTCCATACAGATAGTGGTGTAGATATTTCCATGTTCATACAGATAGAGGTGTAGCTATTTCCAAGTTCATACAGATAGCGGTGTATGTATTTCCATGTTGATACAGATAGCGGTGCAGATATTTCCATGTTCATACAGATAGCGGTGAAGATATTTCCATGTTTATACAGATTGCGGTGAAGATATTTCCATGTTTATACAGATTGCGGTGAAGATGTATGCATATTTACACAGATAGCGGTGTAGATATTTCCATGTTCATGCAGATAGCAGTGTAGAAATTTCCATGTTTATACAGATAGCGGTGAAGATGTATGCATGTTTATACAGATAGCGGTGTAGATATTTCCATGTTCATCCAGATGGCTCTGTAGATATATCCATGTTCATACAGATAGCGGTGTAGATATTTCCATTTTCATACCGATAGCGGTGCTGATATTTCCATGTTTATAAAGGAAGCGGTGTAGATATTTCCATGTTCATACAGATAGCGGTGTAGATATTTCCATGTTTATACAGATAGCGGTGTAGATATTTCCATGTTTATACAGATAGCGGTGTAGATATTTCCATGTTTATACAGATAGCGGTGTAGATATTTCCATGTTTATTCAGATAGCGGTGTAGATATCTCCTTCTTAATACAGATGGCGGTGTAGATATTTATAAGTTCATACAGATGGCGGTGCAGATATTTCCATGTTCATACAGATGGCGATGTAGATATTTCCATGCTCATAGAGATAGCGGTGTAGTTATTTCCATGTGTAAAGAGATAGCTGTGTAGATATTTCCATGTATATGCAGATAGCTGTGTAGATATTTCCATTTTCATGCAGACAGCGGTGTAGATATTTCCTTGTTCAAACAGATAGCGGTGTAGATATTTCCATGTTCATACAGATAGCGGTGTAGATATTTCCATGTTCATACAGATAGCGGTGTAGATATTTCCATGTTCATACAAATAGCGGTGTATATATTTCCATGTTCATACAGATAGTGGTGCTGATATTTCCATGTTTATACAGGTAGCGGAGTAGATATTTCCTTGTTTATACAGATAGCGGTGTAGTTATTTCCATGTTTATACAGATAGCGGTGTAGATATTTCCATGTTTATGCAGATAGTGGTGTAGATATCTCCATCTTAATACAGATGGCGGTGTAGATATTTATATGTTCATACAGATGGCGGTGCAGACATTTCCATGTTCATACAGATGGCGGTGTAGATATTTCCATGTTCATACAGATAGCGGTGTAGTTATTTCTATGTGTAAAGAGATAGCTGTGTAGATATTTCCATGTATATGCAGATAGCTGTGTAGATATTTCCATTTTCATACAGATAGCGGTGTAGATATTTCCATGTTCATACAGACAGCGGTGTAGATATTTCCATGTTTATACAGACTGCGGTGAAGATGTATGCATGTTTACACAGATAGCGGTGTAGATATTTCCATGTTCATTCAGATGGCTGTGTAGATATTTCCATGTTTATACAGATAGCGGTGTAGATATTTCCATGTTCATACAGATAGCGGTGTAGATATTTCCAAGTTCATCCAGATGGCTGTGTAGATATATCCATGTTCATACAGATAGCGGTGTAGATATTTCCATGTTCATACAGATAGCGGTGCAGATATTTCCATGTCCATCCAGATGGCTGTGTAGATATATCCATGTTCATACAGATAGAGGTGTAGTTATTTCCATGTTCATTCAGATAGTGGTGTAGATATTTCCATGTTCATACAGATAGCGGTGTAGCTATTTCCATCTTCATACAGACAGCGGTGTATATATTTCCAATGTTCGTACAGATAGCGGTGTAGATATTTCCATGTTCATACAGATAGGTGTGCTATTTCCATTTTTATACAGCTAGCGGTGTAGATATTTCCATGTTTATACAGATAGCGGGGTAGGTATTTCCATGTTTATACAGATAGCGGTGTAGATATTTCCAGGTTTATACAGATAGTGGTGCAGATATCTCCTTCTTAATACAGATGGCGGTGTAGATATATGTTCATACAGATGGCGGTGCAGATATTTCCATGTTCATACAGATGGCGGTGTAGATATTTCCATGTTTTTAAAGATAGCGGTGTAGTTATTTCCATGTGTAAAGAGATAGCTGTGTAGATATTTCCATGTATATGTAGATATCTGTGTAGATATTTACATTTTCATGCAGACAGCGGTGTAGATATTTCCATGTTCAAACAGATAGCGGTGTAGATATTTCCATGTTCATACATATAGCGGCGTTGATATTTCCATGTTCATACAGATAGCGGTGTAGATATTTCCATGTTCATACAGAAAGAGGGGCTGATATTTCCATGTTCATACAGATAGCGGTGCTGATATTTCCATGTTTATACAGGTAGCGGCGTAGATATTTCCATGTTCATACAGATAGCGGTGTAGATATTTCCATGTTCATACAGATAGAGGGGCTGATATTTCCATGTTCATACAGATAGCGGTGCTGATATTTCCATGTTTATACAAGTAGCGGTGTAGATATTATCATGTTTATACAGATAGCGGTGTAGATATTTCCATGTTTATACAGATAGAGGTGTAGATATTTCTATGTTCATCCAGATGGTTGTGTAGATATATCCAGGTTCATACAGATAGCGGTGTAGATATTTCCATGTTCATACAGATAGCGGTGTAGATATTTCCATGTTTATACAGATAGCGGTGAAGATGTATGCATGTTTACACAGATAGCGGTGTATATATTTCCATGTTCATACATTTTGCGGTGTAGATATTTCCTTGTTCATCCAGATGGCTGTGTAGATATATCCATGTTCATACTGATAGCTGTGTAGATATTTCCATGTTCATACAGGTAGTGGTGTAGATATTTCCATGTACATACAGATAGCAGTGTAGCTCTTTCCATGTTCATAGAGATAGCGGTGTAGATATTTCCATGTTCATAGAGATAGCGGTGTAGATATTTCCATGTTCATACAGATAGCGGTGCTGGTATTTCCATGTTTATGCAGGTAGCGTTGTAGATATTTCCTTGTTTATACAGATAGCGGTGTAGATATTTCCATGTTTATACAGATAGCGGTGTAGATATTGCCAAGTTTATACAGATAGCGGTGTGCATATCTCCATCTTAATATAGATGGGGGTGTAGATATTTATATGTTCATACAGGTGGCGGTGCAGATATTGCCATGTTCATACAGATGGCAGTGTAGATATTTGCATGTTTATAGACATAGCGCTGTAGTTATTTCCATGTGTAAAGAGACAGCTTTGTAGATATTTCCATGTATATGCAGATAGCAGTGTGGATATTTCCATTTTCATGCAGATAGCGGTGTAGATATTTCCATGTTAATGCAGATAGCAGTGTAGATATTTCCATGTTTATACAGGTAGCGGTGTAGATATTTCCATGTTTATACAGGTAGCGGTGTAGATATTTCCATGTTTATACAGATAGCGGTGTAGATATTTCCATGTTTATTCAGATAGCGGTGTAGATATCTCCATCTTAATACAGATGGCGGGGTAGATATTTATATGTTCATACAGATGGCGGTGCAGATATTTCCATGTTCATACAGATGGCGTTGTAGATATTTCCATGTTCAGATAGCGGTGTAGATACTTCCATGTTCATACAGATAGCTGTGTAGATATTTCCATGTTCATACAGGTAGCGGTGTAGATTTTTCCATGTTCATACAGATAGCGGTGCTGATATTTCCATGTTTATACAGATAGCGGTGTAGATATATCCATGTTTATACAGATAGCGGTGTAGATATCTCCTTCTTAATACAGATGGCGGTGTAGATATTTATAAGTTCATACAGATGGCGGTGCAGATATTTCCATGTTCATACAGATGGCGGTGTAGATATTTCCATGTTTATAGATATAGCGGTGTAGTTATTTCCATGTGTAAAGAGATAGCTGTGTAGATATTTCCATGTATATGCAGATAGCTTTGTAGATATTTCCATTTTCATGCAGATATCGGTGTAGATATTTACATGTTCAAACAGATAGCGGTGTAGATATTTCCATGTTCATTCAGATAGCTTTGTAGATATTTCCATGTTCATAGAGATAGTGGTGTAGATATTTCCATGTTCATACAGATAGCGGTGTAGATAATTCCATGTTCATACAGATAGTGGTGCTGATATTTCCATCTTTATACAGGTAGCGGTGTAGATATTTCCATGTTTATGGAGATAGCGGTGTAGATATTTCCATGTTTATACAGATAGCGGTGTAGATATTTCCATGTTTATTCAGATAGCGGTGTAGATTTCTCCACCTTAATACAGATGGCGGTGTAGCTATTTATATGTTCATACAGATGGCGGTGCAGATATTTCCATGTTCATACAGATGGCGGTGTAGATATTTCCATGTTCATACAGATGGCGGTGTAGATATTTCCATGTTCATACAGATGGCGGTGTAGATATTTCCATGTTCATACAGATAGCGGTGTAGATATTTCCATGTTCATACAGATAGCGGTGTAGATATTTCCATGTTCATACAGGTTGCGGTGTAGATATTTCCATTTTCATACAGATAGCAGTGCTGATATTTCCATGTTTATTCAGGCAGCAGTGTAGGTATTTCCATGTTTATACAGATAGCGGTTTAGATATCTCGTTCTTAATACAGATGGCGGTGTAGATATTTATATGTTCATACAGATGGCGGTGCAGATATTTCAATGTTCATACAGATGGCGTTGTAGATATTTCCATGTTCATACTGATAGCGGTGTAGTTATTTCCATGTGTAAAGAGATAGTTTTGTAGATATTTCCATGTATATGCAGATAGCTGTTTAGATATTTCCATTTTCATGCAGAGAGTGGTGTATATATTTCCATCTTCATATAGAGGTGTATATATTTCCATGTTTATACAGATAGCGGTGTAGATATTTCCAAGTTTATACAGACAGCGGTGAAGATGTATGCATGTTTACACAGATAGCGGTGTGGAGATTTCCATGTTCATACAGAGGTCTGTGCAGATATATCCATGTTCGTACAGATAGCGGTGTAGATATTTCCATTTTCATACAGATAGCGGTGTAGATATTTCCATGTCAATACAGATGGCTGCGTAGATATATCCATGTTCATACCGATTGCGGTGAAGATATTTCCTTGTCCATACAGATAGTGGTGTAGATATTTCCATGTTCATACAGATAGAGGTGTAGCTATTTCCATGTTCATACAGATAGCGGTGAAGATATTTCCATGTTTATACACATAGCGGTGTGGATACTTCCATGTTTATACAGATAGCGGTGTAGATATTTCCATGTTTATAGAGATAGTGGTGTAGATAATTTCAATTTTATACAGATAGCAGTGTAGATATTTCCAAGTTCATACAGATAGCGGTGTAGATATTTCCACGTTTATAGATATGGCGGTGTAGATATTTCCATGTTCATACAGATGGCGGTGTAGATATTTCCATGTTTTTAGAGATGGCGGTGTAGATATTTTCACGTTTACACAGATGGCAGTGGAGATATTTCCATGTTTACACAGATAGCGGTGTAGACATTTCCATGTTTACACAGATAGCGGTGTGGATATTTCCATGTTTATACAGATAGCGGTGTAGATATTTCCAAGTTTATACAGACAGCGGTGAACATGTATGCATGTTTACACAGATAGCGGTGTGGAGATTTCCATGTTCATACAGAGGGCTGTGCAGATATATCCATGTTCGTACAGATAGCGGTGTAGATATTTCCATTTTCATACAGATAGCGGTGTAGATATTTCCATGTTAATACAGATGGCTGCGTAGATATATCCATGTTCATACTGACTGCGGTGAAGATATTTCCTTGTCCATACAGATAGTGGTGTAGATATTTCCATGTTCATACAGATAGAGGTGTAGCTATTTCCAAGTTCATACAGATAGCGGTGTATGTATTTCCATGTTGATACAGATAGCGGTGCAGATATTTCCATGTTCATACAGATAGCGGTGAAGATATTTCCATGTTTATACAGATTGCGGTGAAGATATTTCCATGTTTATACAGATTGCGGTGAAGATGTATGCATATTTACACAGATAGCGGTGTAGATATTTCCATGTTCATGCAGATAGCAGTGTAGAAATTTCCATGTTTATACAGATAGCGGTGAAGATGTATGCATGTTTATACAGATAGCGGTGTAGATATTTCCATGTTCATCCAGATGGCTCTGTAGATATATCCATGTTCATACAGATAGCGGTGTAGATATTTCCATTTTCATACCGATAGCGGTGCTGATATTTCCATGTTTATAAAGGAAGCGGTGTAGATATTTCCATGTTCATACAGATAGCGGTGTAGATATTTCCATGTTTATACAGATAGCGGTGTAGATATTTCCATGTTTATACAGATAGCGGTGTAGATATTTCCATGTTTATACAGATAGCGGTGTAGATATTTCCATGTTTATTCAGATAGCGGTGTAGATATCTCCTTCTTAATACAGATGGCGGTGTAGATATTTATAAGTTCATACAGATGGCGGTGCAGATATTTCCATGTTCATACAGATGGCGATGTAGATATTTCCATGCTCATAGAGATAGCGGTGTAGTTATTTCCATGTGTAAAGAGATAGCTGTGTAGATATTTCCATGTATATGCAGATAGCTGTGTAGATATTTCCATTTTCATGCAGACAGCGGTGTAGATATTTCCTTGTTCAAACAGATAGCGGTGTAGATATTTCCATGTTCATACAGATAGCGGTGTAGATATTTCCATGTTCATACAGATAGCGGTGTAGATATTTCCATGTTCATACAAATAGCGGTGTATATATTTCCATGTTCATACAGATAGTGGTGCTGATATTTCCATGTTTATACAGGTAGCGGAGTAGATATTTCCTTGTTTATACAGATAGCGGTGTAGTTATTTCCATGTTTATACAGATAGCGGTGTAGATATTTCCATGTTTATGCAGATAGTGGTGTAGATATCTCCATCTTAATACAGATGGCGGTGTAGATATTTATATGTTCATACAGATGGCGGTGCAGACATTTCCATGTTCATACAGATGGCGGTGTAGATATTTCCATGTTCATACAGATAGCGGTGTAGTTATTTCTATGTGTAAAGAGATAGCTGTGTAGATATTTCCATGTATATGCAGATAGCTGTGTAGATATTTCCATTTTCATACAGATAGCGGTGTAGATATTTCCATGTTCATACAGACAGCGGTGTAGATATTTCCATGTTTATACAGACTGCGGTGAAGATGTATGCATGTTTACACAGATAGCGGTGTAGATATTTCCATGTTCATTCAGATGGCTGTGTAGATATTTCCATGTTTATACAGATAGCGGTGTAGATATTTCCATGTTCATACAGATAGCGGTGTAGATATTTCCAAGTTCATCCAGATGGCTGTGTAGATATATCCATGTTCATACAGATAGCGGTGTAGATATTTCCATGTTCATACAGATAGCGGTGCAGATATTTCCATGTCCATCCAGATGGCTGTGTAGATATATCCATGTTCATACAGATAGAGGTGTAGTTATTTCCATGTTCATTCAGATAGTGGTGTAGATATTTCCATGTTCATACAGATAGCGGTGTAGCTATTTCCATCTTCATACAGACAGCGGTGTATATATTTCCAATGTTCGTACAGATAGCGGTGTAGATATTTCCATGTTCATACAGATAGGTGTGCTATTTCCATTTTTATACAGCTAGCGGTGTAGATATTTCCATGTTTATACAGATAGCGGGGTAGGTATTTCCATGTTTATACAGATAGCGGTGTAGATATTTCCAGGTTTATACAGATAGTGGTGCAGATATCTCCTTCTTAATACAGATGGCGGTGTAGATATATGTTCATACAGATGGCGGTGCAGATATTTCCATGTTCATACAGATGGCGGTGTAGATATTTCCATGTTTTTAAAGATAGCGGTGTAGTTATTTCCATGTGTAAAGAGATAGCTGTGTAGATATTTCCATGTATATGTAGATATCTGTGTAGATATTTACATTTTCATGCAGACAGCGGTGTAGATATTTCCATGTTCAAACAGATAGCGGTGTAGATATTTCCATGTTCATACATATAGCGGCGTTGATATTTCCATGTTCATACAGATAGCGGTGTAGATATTTCCATGTTCATACAGAAAGAGGGGCTGATATTTCCATGTTCATACAGATAGCGGTGCTGATATTTCCATGTTTATACAGGTAGCGGCGTAGATATTTCCATGTTCATACAGATAGCGGTGTAGATATTTCCATGTTCATACAGATAGAGGGGCTGATATTTCCATGTTCATACAGATAGCGGTGCTGATATTTCCATGTTTATACAAGTAGCGGTGTAGATATTATCATGTTTATACAGATAGCGGTGTAGATATTTCCATGTTTATACAGATAGAGGTGTAGATATTTCTATGTTCATCCAGATGGTTGTGTAGATATATCCAGGTTCATACAGATAGCGGTGTAGATATTTCCATGTTCATACAGATAGCGGTGTAGATATTTCCATGTTTATACAGATAGCGGTGAAGATGTATGCATGTTTACACAGATAGCGGTGTATATATTTCCATGTTCATACATTTTGCGGTGTAGATATTTCCTTGTTCATCCAGATGGCTGTGTAGATATATCCATGTTCATACTGATAGCTGTGTAGATATTTCCATGTTCATACAGGTAGTGGTGTAGATATTTCCATGTACATACAGATAGCAGTGTAGCTCTTTCCATGTTCATAGAGATAGCGGTGTAGATATTTCCATGTTCATAGAGATAGCGGTGTAGATATTTCCATGTTCATACAGATAGCGGTGCTGGTATTTCCATGTTTATGCAGGTAGCGTTGTAGATATTTCCTTGTTTATACAGATAGCGGTGTAGATATTTCCATGTTTATACAGATAGCGGTGTAGATATTGCCAAGTTTATACAGATAGCGGTGTGCATATCTCCATCTTAATATAGATGGGGGTGTAGATATTTATATGTTCATACAGGTGGCGGTGCAGATATTGCCATGTTCATACAGATGGCAGTGTAGATATTTGCATGTTTATAGACATAGCGCTGTAGTTATTTCCATGTGTAAAGAGACAGCTTTGTAGATATTTCCATGTATATGCAGATAGCAGTGTGGATATTTCCATTTTCATGCAGATAGCGGTGTAGATATTTCCATGTTAATGCAGATAGCAGTGTAGATATTTCCATGTTTATACAGGTAGCGGTGTAGATATTTCCATGTTTATACAGGTAGCGGTGTAGATATTTCCATGTTTATACAGATAGCGGTGTAGATATTTCCATGTTTATTCAGATAGCGGTGTAGATATCTCCATCTTAATACAGATGGCGGGGTAGATATTTATATGTTCATACAGATGGCGGTGCAGATATTTCCATGTTCATACAGATGGCGTTGTAGATATTTCCATGTTCAGATAGCGGTGTAGATACTTCCATGTTCATACAGATAGCTGTGTAGATATTTCCATGTTCATACAGGTAGCGGTGTAGATTTTTCCATGTTCATACAGATAGCGGTGCTGATATTTCCATGTTTATACAGATAGCGGTGTAGATATATCCATGTTTATACAGATAGCGGTGTAGATATCTCCTTCTTAATACAGATGGCGGTGTAGATATTTATAAGTTCATACAGATGGCGGTGCAGATATTTCCATGTTCATACAGATGGCGGTGTAGATATTTCCATGTTTATAGATATAGCGGTGTAGTTATTTCCATGTGTAAAGAGATAGCTGTGTAGATATTTCCATGTATATGCAGATAGCTTTGTAGATATTTCCATTTTCATGCAGATATCGGTGTAGATATTTACATGTTCAAACAGATAGCGGTGTAGATATTTCCATGTTCATTCAGATAGCTTTGTAGATATTTCCATGTTCATAGAGATAGCGGTGTAGATATTTCCATGTTCATACAGATAGCGGTGTAGATAATTCCATGTTCATACAGATAGTGGTGCTGATATTTCCATCTTTATACAGGTAGCGGTGTAGATATTTCCATGTTTATGGAGATAGCGGTGTAGATATTTCCATGTTTATACAGATAGCGGTGTAGATATTTCCATGTTTATTCAGATAGCGGTGTAGATTTCTCCACCTTAATACAGATGGCGGTGTAGCTATTTATATGTTCATACAGATGGCGGTGCAGATATTTCCATGTTCATACAGATGGCGGTGTAGATATTTCCATGTTCATACAGATGGCGGTGTAGATATTTCCATGTTCATACAGATGGCGGTGTAGATATTTCCATGTTCATACAGATAGCGGTGTAGATATTTCCATGTTCATACAGATAGCGGTGTAGATATTTCCATGTTCATACAGGTTGCGGTGTAGATATTTCCATTTTCATACAGATAGCAGTGCTGATATTTCCATGTTTATTCAGGCAGCAGTGTAGGTATTTCCATGTTTATACAGATAGCGGTTTAGATATCTCGTTCTTAATACAGATGGCGGTGTAGATATTTATATGTTCATACAGATGGCGGTGCAGATATTTCAATGTTCATACAGATGGCGTTGTAGATATTTCCATGTTCATACTGATAGCGGTGTAGTTATTTCCATGTGTAAAGAGATAGTTTTGTAGATATTTCCATGTATATGCAGATAGCTGTTTAGATATTTCCATTTTCATGCAGAGAGTGGTGTATATATTTCCATCTTCATATAGAGGTGTATATATTTCCATGTTTATACAGATAGCGGTGTAGATATTTCCAAGTTTATACAGACAGCGGTGAAGATGTATGCATGTTTACACAGATAGCGGTGTGGAGATTTCCATGTTCATACAGAGGTCTGTGCAGATATATCCATGTTCGTACAGATAGCGGTGTAGATATTTCCATTTTCATACAGATAGCGGTGTAGATATTTCCATGTCAATACAGATGGCTGCGTAGATATATCCATGTTCATACCGATTGCGGTGAAGATATTTCCTTGTCCATACAGATAGTGGTGTAGATATTTCCATGTTCATACAGATAGAGGTGTAGCTATTTCCATGTTCATACAGATAGCGGTGAAGATATTTCCATGTTTATACACATAGCGGTGTGGATACTTCCATGTTTATACAGATAGCGGTGTAGATATTTCCATGTTTATAGAGATAGTGGTGTAGATAATTTCAATTTTATACAGATAGCAGTGTAGATATTTCCAAGTTCATACAGATAGCGGTGTAGATATTTCCACGTTTATAGATATGGCGGTGTAGATATTTCCATGTTCATACAGATGGCGGTGTAGATATTTCCATGTTTTTAGAGATGGCGGTGTAGATATTTTCACGTTTACACAGATGGCAGTGGAGATATTTCCATGTTTACACAGATAGCGGTGTAGACATTTCCATGTTTACACAGATAGCGGTGTGGATATTTCCATGTTTATACAGATAGCGGTGTAGATATTTCCAAGTTTATACAGACAGCGGTGAACATGTATGCATGTTTACACAGATAGCGGTGTGGAGATTTCCATGTTCATACAGAGGGCTGTGCAGATATATCCATGTTCGTACAGATAGCGGTGTAGATATTTCCATTTTCATACAGATAGCGGTGTAGATATTTCCATGTTAATACAGATGGCTGCGTAGATATATCCATGTTCATACTGACTGCGGTGAAGATATTTCCTTGTCCATACAGATAGTGGTGTAGATATTTCCATGTTCATACAGATAGAGGTGTAGCTATTTCCAAGTTCATACAGATAGCGGTGTATGTATTTCCATGTTGATACAGATAGCGGTGCAGATATTTCCATGTTCATACAGATAGCGGTGAAGATATTTCCATGTTTATACAGATTGCGGTGAAGATATTTCCATGTTTATACAGATTGCGGTGAAGATGTATGCATATTTACACAGATAGCGGTGTAGATATTTCCATGTTCATGCAGATAGCAGTGTAGAAATTTCCATGTTTATACAGATAGCGGTGAAGATGTATGCATGTTTATACAGATAGCGGTGTAGATATTTCCATGTTCATCCAGATGGCTCTGTAGATATATCCATGTTCATACAGATAGCGGTGTAGATATTTCCATTTTCATACCGATAGCGGTGCTGATATTTCCATGTTTATAAAGGAAGCGGTGTAGATATTTCCATGTTCATACAGATAGCGGTGTAGATATTTCCATGTTTATACAGATAGCGGTGTAGATATTTCCATGTTTATACAGATAGCGGTGTAGATATTTCCATGTTTATACAGATAGCGGTGTAGATATTTCCATGTTTATTCAGATAGCGGTGTAGATATCTCCTTCTTAATACAGATGGCGGTGTAGATATTTATAAGTTCATACAGATGGCGGTGCAGATATTTCCATGTTCATACAGATGGCGATGTAGATATTTCCATGCTCATAGAGATAGCGGTGTAGTTATTTCCATGTGTAAAGAGATAGCTGTGTAGATATTTCCATGTATATGCAGATAGCTGTGTAGATATTTCCATTTTCATGCAGACAGCGGTGTAGATATTTCCTTGTTCAAACAGATAGCGGTGTAGATATTTCCATGTTCATACAGATAGCGGTGTAGATATTTCCATGTTCATACAGATAGCGGTGTAGATATTTCCATGTTCATACAAATAGCGGTGTATATATTTCCATGTTCATACAGATAGTGGTGCTGATATTTCCATGTTTATACAGGTAGCGGAGTAGATATTTCCTTGTTTATACAGATAGCGGTGTAGTTATTTCCATGTTTATACAGATAGCGGTGTAGATATTTCCATGTTTATGCAGATAGTGGTGTAGATATCTCCATCTTAATACAGATGGCGGTGTAGATATTTATATGTTCATACAGATGGCGGTGCAGACATTTCCATGTTCATACAGATGGCGGTGTAGATATTTCCATGTTCATACAGATAGCGGTGTAGTTATTTCTATGTGTAAAGAGATAGCTGTGTAGATATTTCCATGTATATGCAGATAGCTGTGTAGATATTTCCATTTTCATACAGATAGCGGTGTAGATATTTCCATGTTCATACAGACAGCGGTGTAGATATTTCCATGTTTATACAGACTGCGGTGAAGATGTATGCATGTTTACACAGATAGCGGTGTAGATATTTCCATGTTCATTCAGATGGCTGTGTAGATATTTCCATGTTTATACAGATAGCGGTGTAGATATTTCCATGTTCATACAGATAGCGGTGTAGATATTTCCAAGTTCATCCAGATGGCTGTGTAGATATATCCATGTTCATACAGATAGCGGTGTAGATATTTCCATGTTCATACAGATAGCGGTGCAGATATTTCCATGTCCATCCAGATGGCTGTGTAGATATATCCATGTTCATACAGATAGAGGTGTAGTTATTTCCATGTTCATTCAGATAGTGGTGTAGATATTTCCATGTTCATACAGATAGCGGTGTAGCTATTTCCATCTTCATACAGACAGCGGTGTATATATTTCCAATGTTCGTACAGATAGCGGTGTAGATATTTCCATGTTCATACAGATAGGTGTGCTATTTCCATTTTTATACAGCTAGCGGTGTAGATATTTCCATGTTTATACAGATAGCGGGGTAGGTATTTCCATGTTTATACAGATAGCGGTGTAGATATTTCCAGGTTTATACAGATAGTGGTGCAGATATCTCCTTCTTAATACAGATGGCGGTGTAGATATATGTTCATACAGATGGCGGTGCAGATATTTCCATGTTCATACAGATGGCGGTGTAGATATTTCCATGTTTTTAAAGATAGCGGTGTAGTTATTTCCATGTGTAAAGAGATAGCTGTGTAGATATTTCCATGTATATGTAGATATCTGTGTAGATATTTACATTTTCATGCAGACAGCGGTGTAGATATTTCCATGTTCAAACAGATAGCGGTGTAGATATTTCCATGTTCATACATATAGCGGCGTTGATATTTCCATGTTCATACAGATAGCGGTGTAGATATTTCCATGTTCATACAGATAGAGGGGCTGATATTTCCATGTTCATACAGATAGCGGTGCTGATATTTCCATGTTTATACAGGTAGCGGCGTAGATATTTCCATGTTCATACAGATAGCGGTGTAGATATTTCCATGTTCATACAGATAGAGGGGCTGATATTTCCATGTTCATACAGATAGCGGTGCTGATATTTCCATGTTTATACAAGTAGCGGTGTAGATATTATCATGTTTATACAGATAGCGGTGTAGATATTTCCATGTTTATACAGATAGAGGTGTAGATATTTCTATGTTCATCCAGATGGTTGTGTAGATATATCCAGGTTCATAGAGATAGCGGTGTAGATATTTCCATGTTCATACAGATAGCGGTGTAGATATTTCCATGTTTATACAGATAGCGGTGAAGATGTATGCATGTTTACACAGATAGCGGTGTATATATTTCCATGTTCATACATTTTGCGGTGTAGATATTTCCTTGTTCATCCAGATGGCTGTGTAGATATATCCATGTTCATACTGATAGCTGTGTAGATATTTCCATGTTCATACAGGTAGTGGTGTAGATATTTCCATGTACATACAGATAGCAGTGTAGCTCTTTCCATGTTCATAGAGATAGCGGTGTAGATATTTCCATGTTCATAGAGATAGCGGTGTAGATATTTCCATGTTCATACAGATAGCGGTGCTGGTATTTCCATGTTTATGCAGGTAGCGTTGTAGATATTTCCTTGTTTATACAGATAGCGGTGTAGATATTTCCATGTTTATACAGATAGCGGTGTAGATATTGCCAAGTTTATACAGATAGCGGTGTGCATATCTCCATCTTAATATAGATGGGGGTGTAGATATTTATATGTTCATACAGGTGGCGGTGCAGATATTGCCATGTTCATACAGATGGCAGTGTAGATATTTGCATGTTTATAGACATAGCGCTGTAGTTATTTCCATGTGTAAAGAGACAGCTTTGTAGATATTTCCATGTATATGCAGATAGCAGTGTGGATATTTCCATTTTCATGCAGATAGCGGTGTAGATATTTCCATGTTAATGCAGATAGCAGTGTAGATATTTCCATGTTTATACAGATAGCGGTGAAGTTGTATGCATGTTTACACAGATAGCGGTGTAGATATTTCCATGTTCATACAGATAGCGGTGCAGATATTTCCATGTTCATCTAGATGGCTGTGTAGATATATCCATGTTCATACAGATGGCGGTGAAGATATTTCCATGTTCATACAGATAACTGTGTAGTTATTTCCATGTGTAAAGAGATAGCTGTGTAGATATTTCCATGTATATGCAGATAGCTGTGTAGATATTACCATTTTCATGCAGATAGTTGTTTAGATATTTCCACGTTCAAACAGATAGCGGTGTAGATATTTCCATGTTCATAGAGATAGCGGTGTAGATATTTCCATGTTCATACTGATAGAGGGGCTGATATATCCATGTTCATACAGATAGCGGTTCTGATATTTCCATGTTTATACAGGTAGAGGAGTAGATATTTCCATGTTTACACAGATAGCAGTGTAGATATTTCCATGCTCATACAGATAGCGGTGTAGCTATTTCCATGTTCATACAGATAGTGGTGTAGATATTTCCATGTTCATCCAGATGGCTGTGTAGATATTTCCATGTTCATACAGATAGCGGTGATGATATTTCCATGTTTATACAGGTAGCGGTGTAGATATTTCCATGTTTATACAGATAGCGGTGTAGATATTTCCATGTTTATACAGGTAGCGGTGTAGATATTTCCATGTTTATACAGGT
The DNA here is from genome assembly GCF_029281585.2 of Gorilla gorilla gorilla. NCBI lineage: Eukaryota > Metazoa > Chordata > Mammalia > Primates > Hominidae > Gorilla > Gorilla gorilla. The sequence goes on along the minus strand of NC_073231.2, from coordinate 3,133,711 downwards.
AGCGGTGTAGATATTTCCATGTTTATACAGATAGCGGTGTAGATATTTCCATGTTTATACAGATAGCGGTGTAGATATTTCCATGTTTATGGAGATAGCGGTGTAGATATCTCCATCTTAATACAGATGGCGGTGTAGATATTTATATGTTCATACAGATGGCGGTGCAGATATTTCCATGTTCATACAGATTGCTGTGTAGATATTTCCCTGTTCATACAGATAGCGGTGTAGTTATTTCCATGTGTAAAGAGATAGCTGTGTAGATATTTCCATGTATATGCAGATAGCAGAGAAGATATTTCCATTTTCAAGCAGATAGCGGTGTAGATATTTCCATGTTCAAACAGATAGCGGTGTAGATATTTCCATGTTCATACAGATCGCGGTGTATATATTTCCATGTTCATCCAGATGGCTGTGTAGATATATCCATGTTCATACAGATAGCGGTGTAGATATATCCATGTTCATACAGATAGCGGTGTAGATATTTCCATGTTTATACAGGCAGCGGTGTAGATATTTCCATGTTTATACAGATAGCGGTGTAGATATCTCCTTGTTAATACAGATGGCGGTGTAGATATTTAGAGGCTCATACAGATGGCGTTGCAGATATTATCATGTTCATACAGATGGCGGTGTAGCTATTTCCATGTTCATACAGATAGCAGTGTAGATATATCCATGTTCATAGAGATAGCGGTGTAGATATTTCCATGTTCAAACAGATAGCGGTGCTGATATTTCCAAGTTTATACAGATAGCGGTGAAGATATCTCCATCTTAATACAGATGGTGGTGTAGATATTTATATGTTCATACAGACGGCGGTGCACTTATTTCCATGTTCATACAGATGGCGGTGTAGATATTTCCATGTTTATAGAGATAGCGGTGTAGTTATTTCCATGTGTATAGAGATAGCTTTGTAGATATTTCCATGTATATGCAGATAGCTGTGTAGATATTTCTATTTTCATGCAGATAGCGGTTTAGATATTTCCATGTTCAAACAGATAGCGGTGTAGATATTTCCATGTTCATACAGATCGCGGTGTAGATATTTCCATGTTCATTAAGATGGCTGTGTAGACATATCCATGTTCATACAGATGGCGGTGAAGATATTTCCATGTTCATACAGATATCGGTGAAGATATTTCCATGTTCATACAGATGGCTATGTAGATATATCCATGTTCATACAGATGACGGTGAAGATATTTCCATGTTCATACAGATAGCGGTGTAGATATTTCCATGTTCATACAGATAGAGGTGTAGATATTTCCGTGTTCATACCGATAGCGGTGCTGTTATTTCCATGTTTATACAGGAAGCAGTGTAGATATTTCCATGTTTATACAGATAGCGGTGTAGATATTTCCATGTTTATACCGATAGCGGTGTAGATATTTCCATGTTCATACAGATAGCGGTGTAGATATCTCCTTGTTAATACAGATGGCGGTGTAGATATTTAGAGGCTCATACAGATGGCGTTGCAGATATTTCCATGTTCATACAGATGGCGGTGTAGCTATTTGCATGTTCATACAGATAGCGGTGTAGATATATCCATGTTCATAGAGATAGCGGTGTAGATATATCCATGTTCATACAGATAGCGGTGCTGATATTTCCAAGTTTATACAGATAGCGGTTAAGATATCTCCTTCTTAATACAGATGGCGGTGTAGATATTTATAAGTTCATACAGATGGCGGTGCAGATATTTCCATGTTCATACAGATGGCAATGTAGATATTTCCATGTTCATACAGATAGCGGTGTAGTTATTCCATGTGTAAAGAGATAGATGTGTAGATATTTCCATGTATATGCAGATAGCTGTGTAGATATTTCCATTTTCATGCAGACAGCGGTGTAGATATTTCCTTGTTCAAACAGATAGCGGTGTAGATATTTCCATGTTCATACAGATAGCAGTGTAGATATTTCCATGTTCATACTGATAGCGGTGTAGATATTTCCATGTTCATACAGATAGCGGTGTATATACTTCCATGTTCATACAGATAGTGGTGCTGATATTTCCATGTTTATACAGGTAGCGGTGTAGATATTTCCATGTTTATACAGATAGCGGTGTAGTTATTTCCATGTTTATACAGATAGCGGTGTAGATATTTCCATGTTTATGCAGAAAGCGGTGTAGATATCTCCATCTTAATACAGATGGCGGTGTAGATATTTATATGTTCATACAGATGGCGGTGCAGACATTTCCATGTTCATACAGATGGCGGTGTAGATATTTCCATGTTCATACAGATAGCGGTGTAGATATTTCCATGTTCATACAGATAGCGTTGTAGATATTTCCATGTTCATACAGACAGCGGTGTAGATATTTCCATGTTTATACAGACTGCGGTGAAGATATATGCATGTTTACACAGATAGCTGTGTAGATATTTCCATGTTCATCCAGATGGCTGTGTAGATATTTCCATGTTTATACAGATAGCGGTGTAGATATTTCCATGTTCATACAGATAGCGGTGTAGATATTTCCATGTTCATCCAGATGGCTGTGTAGATATATCCATGTTCATCCAGATGTCTGTGTAGATATATCCATGTTCATACAGATAGCGGTGTAGATATTTCCATGTTCATACAGATAGCGGTGTAGATATTTCCATGTTCATACAGATAACAGTGTAGATATTTCCATGTTCAAACAGATAGCGGTGTAGATATCTCCATCTTAATACAGATGGCGGTGTAGATATTTATATGTTCATACAGATGGCAGTGCAGATATTTCCATGTTCATACAGATGGCGGTGTAGATATTTCCATGTTTATAGAGATAGCGGTGTAGTTATTTCCATGTGTAAAGAGATAGGTTTGTAGATATTTCCATGTATATGCAGAGAGCTGTGTAGATATTTCTATTTTCATGCAGATAGCGGTTTAGATATTTCCATGTTCAAACAGATAGCGGTGTAGATATTTCTATGTTCATCCAGATGGCTGTGTAGATATATCCATGTTCATACAGATAGCGGTGTAGATATTTCCATGTTCATACAGATAGCGGTGTAGATATTTCTATGTTCATCCAGATGGCTGTGTAGATATATCCATGTTCATACAGATAGCGGTGTAGATATTTCCATGTTCATACAGATAGCGGTGTAGATATTTCCATGTTTATACAGATAGCGTTGAAATGTATGCATGTTTACACAGGTAGCGGTGTAGATATTTCCATGTTCATACAGATCGCGGTGTAGATATTTCCATGTTCATCCAGATCGCTGTGTAGACATATCCATATTCATACAGATGGCGGTGAAGATATTTCCATGTTCATACAGATTGCAGTGTAGATATTTCCATGTTCATACAGATAGCGGTGTAGATATCTCCATGTTCATACAGATAGCGGTGTAGATATTTCCAGGTTCATACAGAGAACTGTGTAGTTATTTCCACGTGTAAAGAGATAGCTGTGTAGATATTTCCATGTATATGCAGATAGCTGTGTAGATATTTCCATTTTCATGCAGATAGCGGTTTAGATATTTCCATGTTCAAACAGATAGCGGTGTAGATATTTCCATGTTCATAGAGATACCGGTGTAGATATTTCCATGTTCATACAGATAGAGGGGCTGATATTTCCATGTTCATACAGATAGCGGTTCTGATATTTCCATGTTTATACAGGTAGAGGTGTAGATATTTCCATGTTTATACAGATAGCAGTGTATATATTTCCATGTTCATACAGATAGCGGTGTAGCTATTTCCATGTTCATACAGATAGTGGTGTAGATATTTCCATGTTCATCCAGATGGCTGTGTAGATATTTCCATGTTCATACAGATAGCGGTGATGATATTTCCATGTTTATACAGGTAGCGGTGTAGATATTTCCATGTTTATACAGATAGCGGTGTAGATATTTCCATGTTTATACAGATAGCGGTGTAGATATTTCCATGTTTATGCAGATAGCGGTGTAGATATCTCCATCTTAATACAGATGGCTGTGTAGATATTTATATGTTCATACAGATGGAGTTGCAGATATTTCCATGTTCATACAGATTGCGGTGTAGATATTTCTATGTTCATACTGATAGCGGTGTAGTTATTTCCATGTGTAAAGAGATAGCTGTGTAGATATTTCCATGTATATGCAGATAGCAGAGTAGATATTTCCATTTTCAAGCAGATAGCGGTGTAGATATTTCCATGTTCAAACAGATAGCGGTGTAGATATTTCCATGTTCATACAGATAGCGGTGTAGATATTTCCATGTTCATACAGATTGCGGTGTAGATATTTCCATGTTCATCCAGATGGCTGTGTAGATATATCCATTTTCATACAGATAGCGGTGTAGATATTTCCATTTTCATACCGATAGCGGTGCTGATATTTCCATGTTTATAAAGGAAGCGGTGTAGATATTTCCATGTTTATACAGATAGCGGTGTAGATATTTCCATGTTTATACAGATAGCGGTGTAGATATTTCCATGTTTATACAGATAGCGGTGTAGATATCTCCTTCTTAATACAGATGGCGGTGTAGATATTTATAAGTTCATTCAGATGGCGGTGCAGATATTTCCATGTTCATACAGATGGCGATGTAGATATTTCCATGCTCATAGAGATAGCGGTGTAGTTATTTCCATGTGTAAAGAGATAGCTGTGTAGATATTTCCATGTATATGTAGATAGCTGTGTAGATATTTCCATTTTCATGCAGACAGCGGTGTAGATATTTCCTTGTTCAAACAGATAGCGGTGTAGATATTTCCATGTTCATACAGATAGCGGTGTAGATATTTCCATGTTCATACAGATAGCGGTGTAGAAATTTCCATGTTCATACAGATAGCGGTGTATATATTTCCATGTTCATACAGATAGTGGTGCTGATATTTCCAGGTTTATACAGGTAGCGGAGTAGATATTTCCTTGTTTATACAGATAGCGGTGTAGTTATTTCCATGTTTATACAGATAGCGGTGTAGATATTTCCATGTTTATGCAGATAGCGGTGTAGATATCTCCATCTTAATACAGATGGCGGTGTAGATATTTATATGTTCATACAGATGGCGGTGCAGACATTTCCTTGTTCATACAGATGGCGGTGTAGATATTTCCATGTTCATACAGATAGCGGTGTAGTTATTTCCATGTGTAAAGAGATAGCTGTGTAGATATTTCCATGTATATGCAGATAGCTGTGTAGATATTTAAATTTTCATACAGATAGCGGTGTAGATATTTCCATGTTCATACAGACAGCGGTGTAGATATTTCCATGTTTATACAGACTGCGGTGAAGATGTATGCATGTTTACACAGATAGCGGTGTAGATATTTCCATGTTCATTCAGATGGCTGTGTAGATATTTCCATGTTTATACAGATAGCGGTGTAGATATTTCCATGTTCATACAGATAGCGGTGTAGATATTTCCAAGTTCATCCAGATGGCTGTGTAGATATATCCATGTTCATACAGATAGCGGTGTAGATATTTCCATGTTCATACAGATAGCGGTGCAGATATTTCCATGTCCATCCAGATGGCTGTGTAGATATATCCATGTTCATACAGATAGAGGTGTAGTTATTTCCATGTTCATTCAGATAGTGGTGTAGATATTTCCATGTTCATACAGATAGCGGTGTAGCTATTTCCATCTTCATACAGACAGCGGTGTATATATTTCCATGTTCGTACAGATAGCGGTGTAGATATTTCCATGTTCATACAGATAGGTGTGCTATTTCCATGTTTATACAGGTAGCGGTGTAGATATTTCCATGTTTATACAGATAGCGGGGTAGATATTTCCATGTTTATACAGATAGCGGTGTAGATATTTCCAGGTTTATACAGATAGTGGTGCAGATATCTCCTTCTTAATACAGATGGCGGTGTAGATATATGTTCATACAGATGGCGGTGCAGATATTTCCACGTTCATACAGATGGCGGTGTAGATATTTCCATGTTTTTAAAGATAGCCGTGTAGTTATTTCCATGTGTAAAGAGATAGCTGTGTAGATATTTCCATGTATATGTAGATATCTGTGTAGATATTTACATTTTCATGCAGACAGCGGTGTAGATATTTCCATGTTCAAACAGATAGCGGTGTAGATATTTCCATGTTCATACATATAGCGGCGTAGATATTTCCATGTTCATACAGATAGCGGTGTAGATATTTCCATGTTCATACAGATAGAGGGGCTGATATTTCCATGTTCATACAGATAGCGGTGCTGATATTTCCATGTTTATACAGGTAGCGGCGTAGATATTTCCATGTTCATACAGATAGCGGTGTAGATATTTCCATGTTCATACAGATAGAGGGGCTGATATTTCCATGTTCATACAGATAGCGGTGCTGATATTTCCATGTTTATACAGGTAGCGGTGTAGATATTATCATGTTTATACAGATAGCGGTGTAGATATTTCCATGTTTATACAGATAGCGGTGTAGATATTTCCATGTTCATCCAGATGGTTGTGTAGATATATCCATGTTCATACAGATAGCGGTGTTGATATTTCCATGTTCATACAGATAGCGGTGTAGATATTTCCATGTTTATACAGATAGCGGTGGAGATGTATGCATGTTTACACAGATAGCGGTATATATATTTCCATGTTCATACATTTTGCGGTGTAGATATTTCCTAGTTCATCCAGATGGCTGTGTAGATATATCCATGTTCATACTGATAGCTTTGTAAATATTTCCATGTTCATACAGGTAGTGGTGTAGATATTTCCATGTACATACAGATAGCAGTGTAGCTCTTTCCATGTTCATAGAGATAGCGGTGTAGATATTTCCATGTTCATACAGATAGCGGTGTAGATATTTCCATGTTCATACAGATAGCGGTGCTGATATTTCCATGTTTATGCAGGTAGCGTTGTAGATATTTCCTTGTTTATACAGATAGCGGTGTAGATATTTCCATGTTTATACAGATAGCGGTGTAGATATTGCCAAGTTTATACAGATAGCGGTGTGCATATCTCCATCTTAATATAGATGGGGGTGTAGATATTTATATGTTCATACAGGTGGCGGTGCAGATATTGCCATGTTCATACAGATGGCAGTGTAGATATTTGCATGTTTATAGAGATAGCGCTGTAGTTATTTCCATGTGTAAAGAGACAGCTTTGTAGATATTTCCATGTATATGCAGATAGCAGTGTAGATATTTCCATTTTCATGCAGATAGCGGTGTAGATATTTCCACGTTCAAACAGTTAGCGGTGTAGATATTTCCATGTTCATGCAGATAGCAGTGTAGATATTTCCATGTTTATACAGATAGCGGTGAAGTTGTATGCATGTTTACACAGATAGCGGTGTAGATATTTCCATGTTCATACAGATAGCGGTGCAGATATTTCCATGTTCATCTAGATGGCTGTGTAGATATATCCATGTTCATACAGATGGCGGTGAAGATATTTCCATGTTCATACAGATAACTGTGTAGTTATTTCCATGTGTAAAGAGATAGCTGTGTAGATATTTCCATGTATATGCAGATAGCTGTGTAGATATTTCCATTTTCATGCAGATAGCGGTTTAGATATTTCCACGTTCAAACAGATAGCGGTGTAGATATTTCCATGTTCATAGAGATAGCGGTGTAGATATTTCCATGTTCATACTGATAGAGGGGCTGATATATCCATGTTCATACAGATAGCGGTTCTGATATTTCCATGTTTATACAGGTAGAGGTGTAGATATTTCCATGTATATACAGATAGCAGTGTAGATATTTCCATGTTCATACAGATAGCGGTGTAGCTATTTCCATGTTCATACAGATAGTGGTGTAGATATTTCCATGTTCATCCAGATGGCTGTGTAGATATTTCCATGTTCATACAGATAGCGGTGATGATATTTCCATGTTTATACAGGTAGCGGTGTAGATATTTCCATGTTTATACAGATAGCGGTGTAGATATTTCCATGTTTATACAGAGAGCGGTGTAGATATTTCCATGTTTATGGAGATAGCGGTGTAGATATCTCCATCTTAATACAGATGGCGGTGTAGATATTTATATGTTCATACAGATGGCAGTGCAGATATTTCCATGTTCATACAGATGGCGGTGTAGATATTTCCATGTTCATACAGATAGCGGTGTAGATATTTCCATGTTCATACAGATAGCTGTGCTGATATTTCCATGTTTATACAGGTAGCGGTGCAGATATTTCCATGTTCATACTGATAGCGGTGCTGATATTTCCATTTTTATACAGATAGCGGTGTAGATATTTCCATGTTTATACAGATAGCGGTGTAGATATTTCCATGTTTATACAGATAGCGGTGTAGATATCTCCTTAATACAGATGGCGGTGTAGATATTTGTATGTTCATACAGATGGCAGTGAAGATATTTCCATGTTCATACAGATGGCGGAGTAGATATTTCCATGTTTATAGAGATAGCGGTGTAGTTATTTCCATGTGTAAAGAGACAGCTGTGTAGATATATACATGTATATTCAGATAGCTGTGTAGATATTTCCATTTTCATGCAGACAGCGGTGTAGATATTTCCATGTTCAGATAGCGGTGTAGATATTTCCATGTTCATACAGATAGCGGTGTGGATATTTCCATGTTCATACAGATAGCGGTGTATATATTTCCATGTTCATACAGATAGCGGTGCTGATATTTCCATGTTTATACAGGTAGCGGTGTAGATATTTCCATGTTTATACAGATAGCGGTGTAGATGTTTCCATGTTTATACAGATGGTGGTGTAGATATTTCCAGGTTTATACAGATAGCGGTGTAGATATCTCCATCTTAATACAGATGGCGGTGTAGATATTTATATCTTCATACAGATGGCGGTGCAGATATTTCCATGTTCGTACAGATGGCGGAGTAGATATTTCCATGTTTATAGAGATAGCGGTGTAGTTATTTCCATGTGTAAAGAGACAGCTGTGTAGATATTTACATGTATATTCAGATAGCTGTGTAGATATTTCCATTTTCATGCAGACAGCGGTGTAGATATTGCCATGTTCAGATAGCGGTGTAGATATTTCCATGTTCATACAGATAGCGGTGTGGATATTTCCATGTTCATACAGATAGCGGTGTATATATTTCCATGTTCATACAGATAGCGGTGCTGATATTTCCATGTTTATACAGGTAGCGGTGTAGATATTTCCATGTTATACAGATAGCGGTGTAGATATTTCCATGTTTATACAGATGGTGGTGTAGATATTTCCAGGTTTATACAGATAGCGGTGTAGATATCTCCATCTTAATACAGATGGCGGTGTAGATATTTATATCTTCGTACAGATGGCGGTGCAGATATTTCCATGTTCATACAGACAGCGGTGTAGATATTTCCATGTTTATACAGACTGCGGTGAAGATGTATGCATGTTTACACAGATAGCGGTGTAGATATTTCCATGTTCATTCAGATGGCTGTGTAGATATTTCCATGTTTATACAGATAGCGGTGTAGATATTTCCATGTTCATACAGATAGCGGTGTAGATATTTCCAAGTTCATCCAGATGGCTGTGTAGATATATCCATGTTCATACAGATAGCGGTGTAGATATTTCCATGTTCATACAGATAGCGGTGCAGATATTTCCATGTCCATCCAGATGGCTGTGTAGATATATCCATGTTCATACAGATAGAGGTGTAGTTATTTCCATGTTCATTCAGATAGTGGTGTAGATATTTCCATGTTCATACAGATAGCGGTGTAGCTATTTCCATCTTCATACAGACAGCGGTGTATATATTTCCATGTTCGTACAGATAGCGGTGTAGATATTTCCATGTTCATACAGATAGGTGTGCTATTTCCATGTTTATACAGGTAGCGGTGTAGATATTTCCATGTTTATACAGATAGCGGGGTAGATATTTCCATGTTTATACAGATAGCGGTGTAGATATTTCCAGGTTTATACAGATAGTGGTGCAGATATCTCCTTCTTAATACAGATGGCGGTGTAGATATATGTTCATACAGATGGCGGTGCAGATATTTCCACGTTCATACAGATGGCGGTGTAGATATTTCCATGTTTTTAAAGATAGCGGTGTAGTTATTTCCATGTGTAAAGAGATAGCTGTGTAGATATTTCCATGTATATGTAGATATCTGTGTAGATATTTACATTTTCATGCAGACAGCGGTGTAGATATTTCCATGTTCAAACAGATAGCGGTGTAGATATTTCCATGTTCATACATATAGCGGCGTAGATATTTCCATGTTCATACAGATAGCGGTGTAGATATTTCCATGTTCATACAGATAGAGGGGCTGATATTTCCATGTTCATACAGATAGCGGTGCTGATATTTCCATGTTTATACAGGTAGCGGCGTAGATATTTCCATGTTCATACAGATAGCGGTGTAGATATTTCCATGTTCATACAGATAGAGGGGCTGATATTTCCATGTTCATACAGATAGCGGTGCTGATATTTCCATGTTTATACAGGTAGCGGTGTAGATATTATCATGTTTATACAGATAGCGGTGTAGATATTTCCATGTTTATACAGATAGCGGTGTAGATATTTCCATGTTCATCCAGATGGTTGTGTAGATATATCCATGTTCATACAGATAGCGGTGTTGATATTTCCATGTTCATACAGATAGCGGTGTAGATATTTCCATGTTTATACAGATAGCGGTGGAGATGTATGCATGTTTACACAGATAGCGGTATATATATTTCCATGTTCATACATTTTGCGGTGTAGATATTTCCTAGTTCATCCAGATGGCTGTGTAGATATATCCATGTTCATACTGATAGCTTTGTAAATATTTCCATGTTCATACAGGTAGTGGTGTAGATATTTCCATGTACATACAGATAGCAGTGTAGCTCTTTCCATGTTCATAGAGATAGCGGTGTAGATATTTCCATGTTCATACAGATGGCAGTGCAGATATTTCCATGTTCATACAGATGGCGGTGTAGATATTTCCATGTTCATACAGATAGCGGTGTAGATATTTCCATGTTCATACAGATAGCTGTGCTGATATTTCCATGTTTATACAGGTAGCGGTGCAGATATTTCCATGTTCATACTGATAGCGGTGCTGATATTTCCATTTTTATACAGATAGCGGTGTAGATATTTCCATGTTTATACAGATAGCGGTGTAGATATTTCCATGTTTATACAGATAGCGGTGTAGATATCTCCTTAATACAGATGGCGGTGTAGATATTTATATGTTCATACAGATGGCAGTGAAGATATTTCCATGTTCATACAGATGGCGGAGTAGATATTTCCATGTTTATAGAGATAGCGGTGTAGTTATTTCCATGTGTAAAGAGACAGCTGTGTAGATATATACATGTATATTCAGATAGCTGTGTAGATATTTCCATTTTCATGCAGACGGCGGTGTAGATATTTCCATGTTCAGATAGCGGTGTAGATATTTCCATGTTCATACAGATAGCGGTGTGGATATTTCCATGTTCATACAGATAGCGGTGTATATATTTCCATGTTCATACAGATAGCGGTGCTGATATTTCCATGTTTATACAGGTAGCGGTGTAGATATTTCCATGTTTATACAGATAGCGGTGTAGATGTTTCCATGTTTATACAGATGGTGGTGTAGATATTTCCAGGTTTATACAGATAGCGGTGTAGATATCTCCATCTTAATACAGATGGCGGTGTAGATATTTATATCTTCATACAGATGGCGGTGCAGATATTTCCATGTTCGTACAGATGGCGGAGTAGATATTTCCATGTTTATAGAGATAGCGGTGTAGTTATTTCCATGTGTAAAGAGACAGCTGTGTAGATATTTACATGTATATTCAGATAGCTGTGTAGATATTTCCATTTTCATGCAGACAGCGGTGTAGATATTGCCATGTTCAGATAGCGGTGTAGATATTTCCATGTTCATACAGATAGCGGTGTGGATATTTCCATGTTCATACAGATAGCGGTGTATATATTTCCATGTTCATACAGATAGCGGTGCTGATATTTCCATGTTTATACAGGTAGCGGTGTAGATATTTCCATGTTATACAGATAGCGGTGTAGATATTTCCATGTTTATACAGATGGTGGTGTAGATATTTCCAGGTTTATACAGATAGCGGTGTAGATATCTCCATCTTAATACAGATGGCGGTGTAGATATTTATATCTTCGTACAGATGGCGGTGCAGATATTTCCATGTTCATACAGACAGCGGTGTAGATATTTCCATGTTTATACAGACTGCGGTGAAGATGTATGCATGTTTACACAGATAGCGGTGTAGATATTTCCATGTTCATTCAGATGGCTGTGTAGATATTTCCATGTTTATACAGATAGCGGTGTAGATATTTCCATGTTCATACAGATAGCGGTGTAGATATTTCCAAGTTCATCCAGATGGCTGTGTAGATATATCCATGTTCATACAGATAGCGGTGTAGATATTTCCATGTTCATACAGATAGCGGTGCAGATATTTCCATGTCCATCCAGATGGCTGTGTAGATATATCCATGTTCATACAGATAGAGTTGTAGTTATTTCCATGTTCATTCAGATAGTGGTGTAGATATTTCCATGTTCATACAGATAGCGGTGTAGCTATTTCCATCTTCATACAGACAGCGGTGTATATATTTCCATGTTCGTACAGATAGCGGTGTAGATATTTCCATGTTCATACAGATAGGTGTGCTATTTCCATGTTTATACAGGTAGCGGTGTAGATATTTCCATGTTTATACAGATAGCGGGGTAGATATTTCCATGTTTATACAGATAGCGGTGTAGATATTTCCAGGTTTATACAGATAGTGGTGCAGATATCTCCTTCTTAATACAGATGGCGGTGTAGATATATGTTCATACAGATGGCGGTGCAGATATTTCCACGTTCATACAGATGGCGGTGTAGATATTTCCATGTTTTTAAAGATAGCGGTGTAGTTATTTCCATGTGTAAAGAGATAGCTGTGTAGATATTTCCATGTATATGTAGATATCTGTGTAGATATTTACATTTTCATGCAGACAGCGGTGTAGATATTTCCATGTTCAAACAGATAGCGGTGTAGATATTTCCATGTTCATACATATAGCGGCGTAGATATTTCCATGTTCATACAGATAGCGGTGTAGATATTTCCATGTTCATACAGATAGAGGGGCTGATATTTCCATGTTCATACAGATAGCGGTGCTGATATTTCCATGTTTATACAGGTAGCGGCGTAGATATTTCCATGTTCATACAGATAGCGGTGTAGATATTTCCATGTTCATACAGATAGAGGGGCTGATATTTCCATGTTCATACAGATAGCGGTGCTGATATTTCCATGTTTATACAGGTAGCGGTGTAGATATTATCATGTTTATACAGATAGCGGTGTAGATATTTCCATGTTTATACAGATAGCGGTGTAGATATTTCCATGTTCATCCAGATGGTTGTGTAGATATATCCATGTTCATACAGATAGCGGTGTTGATATTTCCATGTTCATACAGATAGCGGTGTAGATATTTCCATGTTTATACAGATAGCGGTGGAGATGTATGCATGTTTACACAGATAGCGGTATATATATTTCCATGTTCATACATTTTGCGGTGTAGATATTTCCTAGTTCATCCAGATGGCTGTGTAGATATATCCATGTTCATACTGATAGCTTTGTAAATATTTCCATGTTCATACAGGTAGTGGTGTAGATATTTCCATGTACATACAGATAGCAGTGTAGCTCTTTCCATGTTCATAGAGATAGCGGTGTAGATATTTCCATGTTCATACAGATAGCGGTGTAGATATTTCCATGTTCATACAGATAGCGGTGGTGATATTTCCATGTTTATGCAGGTAGCGTTGTAGATATTTCCTTGTTTATACAGATAGCGGTGTAGATATTTCCATGTTTATACAGATAGCGGTGTAGATATTGCCAAGTTTATACAGATAGCGGTGTGCATATCTCCATCTTAATATAGATGGGGGTGTAGATATTTATATGTTCATACAGGTGGCGGTGCAGATATTGCCATGTTCATACAGATGGCAGTGTAGATATTTGCATGTTTATAGAGATAGCGCTGTAGTTATTTCCATGTGTAAAGAGACAGCTTTGTAGATATTTCCATGTATATGCAGATAGCAGTGTAGATATTTCCATTTTCATGCAGATAGCGGTGTAGATATTTCCACGTTCAAACAGTTAGCGGTGTAGATATTTCCATGTTCATGCAGATAGCAGTGTAGATATTTCCATGTTTATACAGATAGCGGTGAAGTTGTATGCATGTTTACACAGATAGCGGTGTAGATATTTCCATGTTCATACAGATAGCGGTGCAGATATTTCCATGTTCATCTAGATGGCTGTGTAGATATATCCATGTTCATACAGATGGCGGTGAAGATATTTCCATGTTCATACAGATAACTGTGTAGTTATTTCCATGTGTAAAGAGATAGCTGTGTAGATATTTCCATGTATATGCAGATAGCTGTGTAGATATTTCCATTTTCATGCAGATAGCGGTTTAGATATTTCCACGTTCAAACAGATAGCGGTGTAGATATTTCCATGTTCATAGAGATAGCGGTGTAGATATTTCCATGTTCATACTGATAGAGGGGCTGATATATCCATGTTCATACAGATAGCGGTTCTGATATTTCCATGTTTATACAGGTAGAGGTGTAGATATTTCCATGTATATACAGATAGCAGTGTAGATATTTCCATGTTCATACAGATAGCGGTGTAGCTATTTCCATGTTCATACAGATAGTGGTGTAGATATTTCCATGTTCATCCAGATGGCTGTGTAGATATTTCCATGTTCATACAGATAGCGGTGATGATATTTCCATGTTTATACAGGTAGCGGTGTAGATATTTCCATGTTTATACAGATAGCGGTGTAGATATTTCCATGTTTATACAGATAGCGGTGTAGATATTTCCATGTTTATGGAGATAGCGGTGTAGATATCTCCATCTTAATACAGATGGCGGTGTAGATATTTATATGTTCATACAGATGGCAGTGCAGATATTTCCATGTTCATACAGATGGCGGTGTAGATATTTCCATGTTCATACAGATAGCGGTGTAGATATTTCCATGTTCATACAGATAGCTGTGCTGATATTTCCATGTTTATACAGGTAGCGGTGCAGATATTTCCATGTTCATACTGATAGCGGTGCTGATATTTCCATTTTTATACAGATAGCGGTGTAGATATTTCCATGTTTATACAGATAGCGGTGTAGATATTTCCATGTTTATACAGATAGCGGTGTAGATATCTCCTTAATACAGATGGCGGTGTAGATATTTATATGTTCATACAGATGGCAGTGAAGATATTTCCATGTTCATAAAGATGGCGGAGTAGATATTTCCATGTTTATAGAGATAGCGGTGTAGTTATTTCCATGTGTAAAGAGACAGCTGTGTAGATATATACATGTATATTCAGATAGCTGTGTAGATATTTCCATTTTCATGCAGACAGCGGTGTAGATATTTCCATGTTCAGATAGCGGTGTAGATATTTCCATGTTCATACAGATAGCGGTGTGGATATTTCCATGTTCATACAGATAGCGGTGTATATATTTCCATGTTCATACAGATAGCGGTGCTGATATTTCCATGTTTATACAGGTAGCGGTGTAGATATTTCCATGTTTATACAGATAGCGGTGTAGATGTTTCCATGTTTATACAGATGGTGGTGTAGATATTTCCAGGTTTATACAGATAGCGGTGTAGATATCTCCATCTTAATACAGATGGCGGTGTAGATATTTATATCTTCATACAGATGGCGGTGCAGATATTTCCATGTTCGTACAGATGGCGGAGTAGATATTTCCATGTTTATAGAGATAGCGGTGTAGTTATTTCCATGTGTAAAGAGACAGCTGTGTAGATATTTACATGTATATTCAGATAGCTGTGTAGATATTTCCATTTTCATGCAGACAGCGGTGTAGATATTGCCATGTTCAGATAGCGGTGTAGATATTTCCATGTTCATACAGATAGCGGTGTGGATATTTCCATGTTCATACAGATAGCGGTGTATATATTTCCATGTTCATACAGATAGCGGTGCTGATATTTCCATGTTTATACAGGTAGCGGTGTAGATATTTCCATGTTATACAGATAGCGGTGTAGATATTTCCATGTTTATACAGATTGTGGTGTAGATATTTCCAGGTTTATACAGATAGCGGTGTAGATATCTCCATCTTAATACAGATGGCGGTGTAGATATTTATATCTTCATACAGATGGCGGTGCAGATATTTCCATGTTCATACAGATGGCGGTGTAGATATTTCCATGTTTATAGAGATAGCGGTGTAGTTATTTCCACGTGTAAAGAGATAGCTTTGTAGATATTTTCATGTATATGCAGATACCTGTGTAGTTATTTCCATTTTCATGCAGATAGCGGTTTAGATATTTCCATGTTCAAACAGATAGCGGTGTAGATATTTCCATGTTCATACAGATAGCGGTGGAGATATTTCCATGTTCATACAGATAGCGGTGAAGATGTATGCATGTTTACACAGATAGCGGTGTATATATTTCCATGTTCATACAGATATCGGTGTATATATTTCCATGTTCATCCATATGGCTCTGTAGATATATCCATGTTCATACAGATGGCGGTGAAGATACTTCCATGTTCATACAGATAGCGGTGTAGCTATTTCCATGTTCATACAGATAGCGGTGTAGGTATTTCCATGTTCATACAGATAGCGGTGTAGCTATTTCCATGTTCATACAGATAGCGGTGTAGATATTTCCATGTTCATCCAGATGGCTTTGTAGATGTGTCCATGTTCATACAGATGGCGGTGAAGATATTTCCATGTTCATATAGATAGCGGTGTAGATATTTCAATGTTCATACACATAGCGTTGTAGATATCTCCATGTTCATACAGATAGAGGGGATATTTCCATGTTCATGCACATAGCGGTGCTGATATTTCCATGTTTATACAGGTAGCGTTGTAGATATTTCCATGTTTATAGAGATAGCGGTGTAGATATCTCCATCTTAATACAGATGGCCATGTAGATATGTATATGTTCATACAGATGTCGGTGCAGATATTTCCATGTTCATACAGATGGCGGTGTAAATATTTACATGTTCATACAGATAGTGGTGTAGTTATTTCCATGTGTAAAGAGATTGCTGTGTAAATATTTCCATGTTTATGCAGATAGCTGTGTAGATATTTCCATTTTCATGCAGATAGCGGTGTAGATATTTCCATGTTCAAACAGATAGCGGTGTAGATATATCCATGTTCATACAGATAGCGGTGTAGATATTTCCATGTTCATTCAGATAGTGGTGTAGATATTTCCAAGTTCATACAGATAGCGGTGTAGCTATTTCCATGTTCATACAGATAGCGGTGTAGATATTTCCATGTTCATAGAGATAGCTGTGTAGATATTTCCATGTTCATACAGATAGCGGTGCTGATATTTCCATGTTTATACAGGTAGCGGTGTAGATATTTCCATGTTTATACAGATAGCGGTGAAGATATGTCCATGTTTATACAGATAGCTGTGTAGGTATTTCCAAGTTTATACAGATTGCGGTGAAGATATCTCCATCTTAATACAGATGGCGGTGTAGATATTTATATGTTCATCCAGATGGCGGTGCAGATATTTCCATGTTCATACAGATGGCGGTGTAGATATTTCCATGTTTATAGTGATAGCGGTGTAGTTATTTCCATGTGTAAAGAGACAGCTTTGTAGATATTTCCATGTATATGCAGATAGCTGTGTAGATATTTCTATTTTCATGCAGATAGAAGTTTTGATATTTCCGTGTTCAAACAGATTGCGGTGTAGATATTTCCATGTTCATACAGATAGCGGTGTTGATATTTCCATGTTTATATAGATAGCGGTGAAGATGTATGTATGTTTACACAGATAGCGGTGTAGATATTTCCATGTTCATACAGATCGCGGTGTAGATATTTCCAGGTTCATCCAGAAGGCGTTGTAGACATATCCATGTTCATACAGATGGCGGTGAAGATATTTCCATGTTTATACAGATAGCGGTGTATATATTTCCATGTTCATACAGATAGCGGTGTAGATATTTCCATGTTCATCCAGATGGCTGTGTAGATATTTCCATGTTCATACAGATAGCGGTGTAGAAATTTCGATGTTTATGCAGATAGCGGTGAAGATGTATGCATGTTTACACAGATAGCGGTGTAGATATTTCCATGTTCATACAGATAGCGTTGTAGATATTTCCATGTTCATACACATAGCGGTGTAGATATTTCCATGTTCATACAGATAGCGGTGTAGACATTTCCATGTTCATACAGATAGTGGTGTAGATATTTCCATGTTCATACAGATAGCGGTGTAGATATTTCCATGTTCGTACAGATAGCGGTGTAGATATTTCCATCTTCATAGAGATAGCGGTGTAGATATTTCCATGTTCATACAGATAACGGTGTAGATATTTCCAAGTTTATACAGATAGCGGTGTAGATATCTCCATCTTAATATAGATGGGAGTGTAGATATTTATATCTTCATACAGATGGCGGTGCAGATATTTCCATGTTCATACAGATGGCGGTGTAGATATTTGCATGTTTATAGAGATAGCGCTGTAGTTATTTACATGTGTAAAGAGATAGCTTTGTAGATATTTCCATGTTTATGCAGATTGCTGTGTAGATATTTCCATTTTCATGCAGATAGCGGTGTAGATATTTCCATGTTCAAACAGATAGCAGTGTAGATATTTCCATGTTCATGCAGATAGCAGTGTAGATATTTCCATGTTTATACAGATAGCGGTGAAGATGTATGCATGTTTACACAGATAGCGGTGTATATATTTCCATGTTCATACAGATAGCGGTGTAGATATTTCCATGCTCCTCCAGATGGCTGTGTAGATATATCCATGTTCATACAGATGGCGGTGAAGATATTTCCATGTTCATACAGATAGCGGTGTAGTTATTTCCATGTGTAAAGAGATAGCTGTGTAGATATTTCCATGTATATGCAGATATCTGTGTAGATATTTCCATTTTCATGAAGATAGCGGTTTAGATGTTTCCATGTTCAAACAGATAGCGGTGTAGATACTTCCATGTTCATAGAGATAGCGGTGTAGGTATTTCCATGTTCATACAGATAGCGGTGTAGATATTTCAATGTTCATACAGATGGCTGTGTAGATATATCCATGTTCATACTGATGGCGGTGAAGATATTTCCATGTTCATACAGATAGCGGTGTAGATATTTCCATGTTCATACAGATTGCGGTGAAGATATTTCCATGTTCATACAGATGGTGGTGTAGTTATTTCCATGTTTATAGAGATAGCGGTGTAGTTATTTCCCTGTGTAAAGAGATAGCTTTGTAGATATTTCCATGTATATGCAGATAGCTGTGTAGATATTTCCATTTTCATGCAGATAGCGGTGTAGATATTTCCATGTTCAAACAGATAGCGGTGTAGATATTTCCATGTTCATACAGATAGCGGTGTAGATATTTCCATGTTTATACAGATAGCGGTGAAGATGTATGCATGTTTACACAGATAGCGGTGTAGATATTTCCGTGTTCATACAGATAGCTGTGTAGATATTTCCATGTTCATCCAGATGGCTGTGTAGATATATCCATGTTCATACAGATGGCGGTGAAGATATTTCCATGTTCATACAGATGGCGGAGTGGATATTTCCATGTTTATAGAGATAGCGGTGTAGTTATTTCCATGTGTAAAGAGACAGCTGTGTAGATATTTACATGTATATGCAGATAGCTGTGTAGATATTTCCATTTTCATGCAGACAGCGGTGTAGATATTTCCATGTTCAGATAGCGGTGTAGATATTTCCATGTTCATACAGATAGCGGTGTATATATTTCTATGTTCATACAGATAGCGGTGTAGATATTTCCATGTTCATACAGATAGCGGTGTAGATATTTCCATGTTCATACAGATAGCGGTGTAGATATTTCCATGTTCATACAGATAGCGGTGTAAATATTTCCATGTTCATACAGATAGCGGTGTAGATATTTCCATATTCATACAGATAGCGGTGCTGATATTTCCATCTTTATACAGGTAGCGGTGTAGATATTTCCATGTTTATACAAATAGCGGTGTAGATATTTCCATGTTTATACTGATAGCGGTGTAGATATTTCCATGTTTATACGGATAGCGGTGTAGATATCTCCATCTTAATACAGATTGCGGAGTAGATATTTATATGTACATACAGATGGCGGTGCAGATATTTCCATGTTCATACAGATAGCGGTGTAGCTATTTCCATGTTCATACAGATAGCGGTGTAGATATTTCCATGTTCATCCAGATGGCTGTGTAGACATATCCATGTTCATACAGATGGCGGTGAAGATAATTCCATGTTCACACAGATAGCGGTGTAGATATTTCCATGATCATACAGATAGTGGTGTAGATATTTCCATGTTCACACAGATAGAGGGGCTGATATTTCCATGTTAATACAGATTGCGGTGCTGATATTTCCATGTTTTTACAGGTAGCGGTGTAGATATTTCCATGTTTATACAGATAACGGTGTAGATATTTCCATGTTTATACAGATAGCTGTGTAGATATTTCCATGTTTATACAGATAGCGGTGTAGATATCTCCATCTTAATACAGATGGCTGTGTAGATATATATATGTTCATACAGATGGCCGTGCAGATATTTCCATGTTCATACATATAGCGGTGTAGTTATTTCCATGTGTAAAGAGGTAGCTGTGTAGATATTTCCATGCATATGCAGATAGCTGTGTAGATATTTCCATTTTCATGCAGACAGCGGTGTAGATATTTCCATGTTCAAACAGATAGCGGTGTAGATATTTCCATGTTCATACAGATAGCGGTGTAGATATTTCCATGTTTATACAGATAGCGGTGAAATATATGCATGTTTACACAGATAGTGGTGTAGATATTTCCATGTTCATACAGATCGCGGTGTAGATATTTAAGTGTTCATCCAGATGGCTGTGTAGACATATCCATGATCATACAGATGGCGGTGAAGATATTTCCATATTCATACAGATAGCGTTGCAGATATTTCCATGTTCATACAGATAGCGGTGTAGATATTTCCATGTTCATACAGACGGCTGTGTAGATATATCCATGTTCATACAGATGGCGGTGTAGATATTTCCATGTTCATACAGATAGCGGTGTAGATATTTCCATGCTTATGCAGATTGCGGTGAAGATGTATGCATGTTTACACAAATAGCGGTGTAGATATTTCCATCTTCATGCAGATAGCGGTGTAGATATTTCCATGTTCATCCAGGTGGCTGTGTAGATATATCCATGTTCATACAGATACCGGTGTAGATATTTCCATGTTCATTCAGATAGTGGTGTAGATATTTCCATGTTCATAGAGATAGCGGTGTAGATATTTCCATGTTCATACAGATGGCGGTGTAGATATTTCCATGTTTATACGGATAGCGGTGTAGATATTTCCATGTTTGTACAGATAGCGGTGTAGATATCTCCATCTTAATACAGATTGCGGTGTAGATATTTATATGTTCATACAGATGGCTGTGCAGATATTTCCATGTTCAAACAGATGGCGGTGTAGATATTTCCATGTTCAAACAGATAGCGGTGTAGTTATTTCCATGTGTAAAGAGATAGCTGTGTAGATATTTCCATGTATATGCAGATAGCAGTGTAGACATTTCCATTTTCATGCAGATAGCGGTGTAGATATTTCCATGTTCAAACAGACAGCGGTGTAGATATTTCCATGTTCATACAGATAGCGGTGTAGATATTTCCATGTTCATACAGATAGCTGTGTAGATATTTCCATGTTCATACAGATAGCGGTGTAGATATTTCCATGTTCATACAGATAGCGGCGTAGGTATTTCCATGTTCATTGAGATAGCGGTGTAGATATTTCCATGTTCATACAGATAGCGGTGCTGATATTTCCATGTTTATACAGGTAGCGGTTTAGATATTTCCATGTTCATACAGATAGCGGTGCTGATATTTCCATGTTTATACAGGTAGTCGTGTAGATATTTCCATGTTTATACAGATAGCGGTGTAGGTATTTCCATGTTTTTACAGATAGCGGTGTAGATATCTCCATCTTAATACAGATGGCGGAGTAGATATTTACATGTTCATACAGATGGCGGTGCGGATATTTCAATGTTCATACAGATGGCGGTGTAGATATTTCCATGTTCATACAGATAGAGGTGTAGATATTTCCATGTGTAAAGAGATTGCTGTGTAGATATTTCCATGTATATGCAGATAGATGTGTAGAGATTTCCATTTTCATGCTGATAGCGGTTTAGATATTTAAATGTTCAAACAGATAGCGGTGTAGATATTTCCATGTTCATACAAATAGCAGTGTAGATATTTCCATGCTTATACAGATTGCGGTGAAGATGTATGCATATTTACACAGATAGCGGTCTAGATATTTCCATGTTCATGCAGATAGCGGTGTAGATATTTCCATGTTCATCCAGATGGCTGTGTAGATATATCCTTGTTCATACAGATGGCGGTGTAGATATTTCCATGTTCATACAGATAGTGGTGTAGATATTTCCATGTTCATTCAGATAGCGTTGTAGCAATTTCCATGTTCATGCAGATAGCGGTGTAGATATTTCCATGTTCATAGAGATAGCGGTGTAGATATTTCCATGTTCATACAGATAGCGGTGCTGATATTTCCATGTTTGTACAGGTAGCGGTGTAGATATTTCCATGTTTATACTGGTAGCGGTGTAGATATTTCCATGTTTATACAGATAGCGGTGTAGATATTTCCATGTTTACACTGATAGCTGTGTAGATGTATGCATGTTTACACAGATAGCGGTGTGGATATTTCCATGTTCATCCAGAGGGCTGTGTAGATATATCCAAGTTTATACAGATAGCAGTGAAGATACTTCCATCTTAATACAGATGGCGGTGTAGCTATTTATATGTTCATACAGATGGCGGTGCAGATATTTCCATGTTCATACAGATAGCGGTGTAGATATTTCCATGTTTATAGAGTTAGCTGTGTAGTTATTTCCATGTGTAAAGAAATAGCTTTGTAGATATTTCCATGTATATGCAGATAGCTGTGTAGATATTTCTATTTTCATGCAGATAGCGGTTTAGATATTTCCATGTTCAAACAGATAGCGGTGTAGATATTTCCATGTTCATGCAGATAGCGGTGTAGATATTTCCATGTTTATACAGATAGCGGTGAAGTTGCATGCATGTTTACACAGATAGCGGTGTAGATATTTCCATGTTCATACAGATAGCGGTGTAGATATTCCCATGTTCATCCAGATGGCTGTGTATATATATCCATGTTCATACAGTTGGCGGTGAAGATATTTCCATGTTCAAACAGATAGCGGTGTAGATATTTCCATGTTCATACAGATGGCGGTGTTGATATTTCCAACTTTATACAGATAGCGGTGTAGATATTTCCATGTTTGTACAGATAGCGGTGTAGATATCTCCATCTTAATACAGATTGCGGTGTAGATATTTATATGTTCCTACAGATGGCTGTGCAGACATTTCCATGTTCAAACAGATGGCGGTGTAGATATTTCCATGTTCAAACAGATAGCGGTGTAGTTATTTCCATGTGTAAAGAGATAGCTGTGTAGATATTTCCATGTATATGCAGATAGCAGTGTAAACATTTCCATTTTCATGCAGATAGCGGTGTAGGTATTTCCATGTTCAAACAGATAGCGGTGTAGATATTTCCATGTTCATACAGATAGCGGTGTAGATATTTCCATATTCATACAGATAGCGGTGTAGATATTTCCATGTTCATACAGATAGCGGTGTAGATATCTCCATGTTCATACAGATAGAGGGGCTGATATTTCCATTTTCATGCAGATAGCGGTGCTGATATTTCCATGTATATACAGGTAGCGTTGTAGATATTTCCATGTTTATACAGATAGCGGTGTAGGTATTTCCATGTTTATACAGATGGTGGTGTAGATATTTCCATGTTTATACAGATTTCGGTGTAGATATCTGCATCTTAATACAGATGGCCGTGTAGATATGTATATGTTCATACAGATGTCGGTGCAGATATTTCCATGTTCATACAGATGGCGGTGTAGATATTTCCATGTTTATAGAGATAGCGGTGTAGTTATTTCCATGTGTAAAGAGATAGCTTTGTAGATATTTCCATGTATATGCAGATATCTGTGTAGATATTTCTATTTTCATGCAGATAGCGGTTTAGATATTTCCATGTTCAAACAGATTGCGGTGTAGATATTTCCATGTTTATACAGATAGCGGTGTAGATATTTCCATGTTTATATAGATAGCGGTGAAGATGTATGCATGTTTACACAGATAGCGGTGTAGATATTTCCATGTTGATACAGATCGCGGTGTAGATATTTCCATGTTCATCCAGATGGCTGTGTAGACATATCCATGTTCATACAGATGTCAGTGAAGAAATTTCCATGTTTATACAGATAGCGTTGTAGATATTTCCATGTTCATACAGATAGCGGTGTAGATATTTCCATGTTCATACAGATGGCTGTGTATATATATCCATGTTCATACAGATGGCGGTGAAGATATTTCCATGTTCATGCCGATAGCGGTGCTGATATTTCCATGTTTATACAGGTAGCGGTGTAGATATTTCCATGTTTATACAGATAGCTGTGTAGATATTTCCATGTTTATACAGATAGCAGTGTAGATATTTCCATGTTTATTCAGATAGCGGTTTAGATATCTCCATCTTAATACAGATGGCGGTGTAGATATTTATAAGTTCATACAGATGGCGGTGCAGATATTTCCATGTTCATACAGATGGCGGTGTAGATATTTCCATATTCATACAGATAGCGGTGTAGTTATTTAAATGTGTAAAGGAATAGCTGTGTAGATATTTCCTTTTATATGCAGATAGCTGTGCAGATATTTCCATTTTCATGCAGATTGCGTTTTAGATATTTCCATGTTCAAACAGATAGCGATGTAGATATTTCCATGTTCATACAGATAGCGGTGTAGATATTTCCATGTTTATACTGATAGCGGTGGTGCTATTTCCATGTTTATACAGGTAGCGGTGTAGATAATTCCATGTTCATACAGATAGCGGTGTAGCTATTTCCATGTTGATACAGATAGCGGTGTAGATATTTCCATGTTCATTCAGATGGCTGTGTAGATATATCCATGTTCATACAGATGGCGGTGAAGATATTTCCGTGTTCGTACAGATAGAGGGGCTGATATTTCCGTGTTCACACAGATAGTGGTGCTGATATTTCCACGTTTATACAGGTAGCGGTGTAGATATTTCCATGTTTATAAAGGTAGCGTTGTAGATATTTCCATGTTTATACAGATAGCGGTGTAGGTATTTCCATGTTTATACAGACAGCGGTGTAGATATTTCTATCTTAATACAGATGGCCGTGTAGTTATTTATATCTTCATAAAGATGGCGGTGCAGATATTTCCATGTTCATACAGATGACGGGGTAGATATTTCCATGTTCATATAGATAGCGGTGTAGTTATTTCCATGTGTAAAGAGATAGATGTGTAGTTATTTCCATGTATATGCAGATAGCTCTGTAGATATTTCCATTTTCATGCAGATAGCTGTTTAGATATTTTCATGTTCAAACAGATAGCGGTGTAGATATTTCCATGTTCACAGAGATAGCGGTGTAGATATTTCCATGTTTATACAGATAGTGGTGATGATGTATGCATGTTTACACAGATAGCGGTGTAGATATTTCCATGTTCATACAGATCACGGTGTAGATATTTCCATGTTCATCTAGATGGCTGAGGAGACATATCCATGTTCATACAGACGGCGGTGAAGGTATTTCCATGTTCATACAGATAGCGGTGTAGATATTTCCATGTTCAAACCGATAGCGGTGTAGATATTTCCAGGTTCATACAGATAGCGGTGTAGATATTTCCACGTTCATACAGATAGTGGTGTAGATATTTCCATGTTCATACAGATAGCGGTGTAGATATTTTCATGTTCATAGAGATAGCGGTGCTGATATTTCCATGTTTATACAGGTAGCGGTGTAGATATTTCCATGTTTATACAGATAGCGGTTTAGATATTTCCTTCTTAATACAGATGGCGGTGTAGATATTTATATGTTCATACAGATGGCGGTGCAGATACTTCCATGTTCATACAGATGGCGGGGTAGATATTTCCATGTTTATAGATATAGCGGTGTAGTTATTTCCATGTGTAAAGAGATAGCTGTGTAGATATTTCCATGTATATGCAGATAGCAGTGTAGATATTTCCACTTTCATGCAGATAGCGGTGAAGATATTTACATGTACAAACAGATAGCGGTGTAGATATTTCCATGTTCATCCAGATGACTGTGTAGATATATCCAAGTTCATAGAGATAGAGGTGTAGATATTTCCATGTTCATACAGGTAGTGGTGTAGATATTTCCATGTTCGTACAGATAGCGGTGAAGCTATTTCCATGTTCATACAGATAGAGTTGTAGATATTTCCATGTTCATAGAGATAGCGGTGTAGGTATTTCCATGTTCATACAGATAGCGGTGTAGATATTAACATGCTTATACAGATTGCGGTGAAGATGTATGCATGTTTGCACAGATAGCGGTGTAGATATTTCCATGTTCATGCAGATAGCGGTGTAGATATTTCCATGTTCATTCAGATGGCGGTGTAGATATTTCCATGTTCATACAGATAGCGTTGTAGCTATTTCCATGTTCATACAGATAGCGGCGTAGGTATTTCCATGTTCATTGAGATAGCGGTGTAGATATTTCCATGTTCATACAGATAGCGGTGCTGATATTTCCATGTTTATACAGGTAGCGGTGTAGATATTTCCATGTTCATACAGATAGTGGTGCTGATATTTCCATGTTTATACAGGTAGTGGTGTAGATATTTCCATGTTTATACAGATAGCGGTGTAGATATTTCCATGTTTATACAGATAGCGGTGTAGATATTTCCATGTTTATACAGATAGCAGCATAGATATCTCCATCTTAATACAGATGGTGGTGTAGATATTTATATGTTCATACAGATGGCGGTGCAGATATTTCCATGTTCATACAGATGGCGGTGTAGATATTTCCATGTTCATACAGATAGCGGTGTAGTTATTTCCATGTGTAAAGAGATAGCTGTGTAGAAGTTTAAAAGTATATGCAGATAGAAGTGTAGATATTTCCATTTTCATGCAGATAGCGGTGTAGATATTTCCATGTTCAAACAGATAGCGGTTTAGATATTTCCATGTTCATACAGATAGCGGTGTAGATATTTCCATGTTTATACAGATAGCTGTGTAGATATTTCCATGTTCATACAGATAGCGGTGTAGATATTTCCATGTTCATACAGATAGCGGTGCTGATATTTCCATGTTTATACAGGCAGCGGTGTAGATATTTCCATGTTTATACAGATAGCGGTTTAGATATTTCCTTCTTAATACAGCTGGCGGTGTAGATATTTATATGTTCATAGAGATGGCGGTGCAGATATTTCCATGTTCATACAGATGGCGGTGTAGATATTTCCATGTTCATACAGATAGCGGTGTAGTTATTTCCATGTGTAAAGAGATAGCTGTGTAGATATTTAAATGTATATGCAGATAGCAGTGTAGATATTTCCATTTTCATGCAGATGGCAGTGTAGATATTTCCATGTTCAAACAGATAGCGGTGTAGATATTACCATGTTCATGCAGATAGCGGTATAGATATTTCCATGTTTACACAGATAGCGGTGTAGATATTTCCATGTTCATAGAGATAGCGGTGCTGATATTTCCATGTTTATACAGGCAGCGGTGTAGATATTTCCATGTTTATACAGATAGCGGTTTAGATATTTCCTTCTTAATACAGCTGGCGGTGTAGATATTTATATGTTCATACAGATGGCGGTGCAGATACTTCCATGTTCATACAGATGGCGGTGTAGATATTTCCATGTTTATAGATATAGCGGTGTAGTTATTTCCATGTGTAAAGAGATAGCTGTGTAAATATTTCCATGTATATGCAGATAGCTGTGTAGATATTTCTACTTTCATTCAGATAGCTGTGTAAATATTTACATGTTCAAACAGATAGCGGTGTAGATATTTCCATGTTCATCCAGATGGCTGTTTAGATATATCCAAGTTCATAGAGATAGAGGTGTAGATATTTCCATGTTCATACAGGTAGTGGTGTAGATATTTCCATGTTCATACAGATAGCGGTGTAGCTATTTCCATGTTCATACAGATAGCAGTGTAGATATTTCCATGTTCATAGTGATAGCGGTGTAGATATTTCCATGTTCATACAGATAGCGGTGCTGATATTTAAGTGTTTATACAGGTAGCGGTGTAGAGATTTCCATGTTCATACAGATAGCGGTGTAGATATTTCCATGTTTATACATATAGCGGTGTAGATATTTCCAAGTTTATACAGATAGCGGTGTAGATATCTCCATCTTAATATAGATGGCGGTGTAGATATTTATATGTTCATACAGATGGCGGTGCAGATATTTCCATGTTCATACAGATGGTGGAGTAGATATTTCCATGTGTATAGAGATAGCGCTCTAGTTATTTCCATGTGTAAAGATATAGCTGTGTAGATATTTCCATGTATATGCAGATCGCTGTGTAGATATTTCCATTTTCATGCAGATAGCGGTGTAGATATTTCCATGTTCAAACAGATAGCGGTGTAGATATTTCCATGTTCATGCAGATAGCAGTGCAGATATTTCCATGTTTATACAGATAGTGGTGAAGATGTATGCATGTTTACACAGATAGCGGTGTAGATATTTCCATGTTCATCCAGATAGCGGTGTAGATATTCCCATGTTCATCCAGATGGCTGTGTAGATATATCCATGTTCATACAGATGGCGGTGAAGTTATTTCCATGTTCATACAGAGAGCGGTGTAGTTATTTCCATGTGTAAAGAGATTGCTGTGTAGATATTTCCATGTATATGCAGATAGCTGTGTAGATATTTCCATTTTCATGCAGATAGCGGTTTAGATATTTCCATGTTCAAACAGATAGCGGTGTAGATATTTCCATGTTCATAGAGATACCGGTGTAGATATTTCCATGTTCATACAGATAGAGGGGTTATTTCCATGTTCTTACAGATAGCGGTGCTGATATTTCCATGTTTATACAGGTAGCGGTGTAGATATTTCCATGTTTATACAGATAGCAGTGTAGATATTTCCATGTTTATACAGATAGCGGTGTAGATATTTCCATGTTTTTACAGATAGCGGTGTAGATATCTCCATCTTAATACAGATGGCGGAGTAGATATTTACATGTTCATACAGATGGCGGTGCGGATATTTCCATGTTCGTACAGATGGCGGTGTAGATATTTCCATGTTCATACAGATAGAGGTGTAGTTATTTCCATGTGTAAAGAGATTGCTGTGTAGATATTTCCATGTATATGCAGATAGCTGTGTAGAGATTTCCATTTTCATGCTGATAGCGGTTTAGATATTTAAATGTTCAAACAGATAGCGGTGTAGATATTTCCATGTTCATACAAATAGCAGTGTAGATATTTCCATGCTTATACAGATTGCGGTGAAGATGTATGCATATTTACACAGATAGCGGTCTAGATATTTCCATGTTCATGCAGATAGCGGTGTAGATATTTCCATGTTCATCCAGATGGCTGTGTAGATATATCCTTGTTCATACAGATGGCGGTGTAGATATTTCCATGTTCATACAGATAGTGGTGTAGATATTTCCATGTTCATTCAGATAGCGTTGTAGCAATTTCCATGTTCATGCAGATAGCGGTGTAGATATTTCCATGTTCATAGAGATAGCGGTGTAGATATTTCCATGTTCATACAGATAGCGGTGCTGATATTTCCATGTTTATACAGGTAGCGGTGTAGATATTTCCATGTTTATACTGGTAGCGGTGTAGATATTTCCATGTTTATACAGATAGCGGTGAAGATATTTCCATGTTTACACTGATAGCGGTGTAGATGTATGCATGTTTACACAGATAGCGGTGTGGATATTTCCATGTTCATCCAGAGGGCTGTGTAGATATATCCAAGTTTATACAGATAGCAGTGAAGATACCTCCATCTTAATACAGATGGCGGTGTAGCTATTAATATGTTCATACAGATGGCGGTGCAGATATTTCCATGTTCATACAGATAGCGGTGTAGATATTTCCATGTTTATAGAGTTAGCTGTGTAGTTATTTCCATGTGTAAAGAAATAGCTTTGTAGATATTTCCATGTATATGCAGATAGCTGTGTAGATATTTCTATTTTCATGCAGATAGCGGTTTAGATATTTCCATGTTCAAACAGATAGCAGTGTAGATATTTCCATGTTCATGCAGATAGCGGTGTAGATATTTCCATGTTTATACAGATAGCGGTGAAGTTGTATGCATGTTTACACGGATAGCGGTGTAGATATTTCCATGTTCATACAGATAGCGGTGTAGATATTCCCATGTTCATCCAGATGGCTGTGTATATATATCCATGTTCATACAGTTGGCGGTGAAGATATTTCCATGTTCATACAGATAGCGGTGTAGATATTTCCATTTGTAAAGAGATAGCTGTGTAGATATTTCAATGTATATGCAGATAGCTGTGTAGATATTTCCATTTTCATGCAGATAGCGGTTTAGATATTTCCATGTTCAAACAGATAGCGGTGTAGATATTTCCATGTTCATAGAGATACCGGTGTAGATATTTCAATGTTCATACAGATAGAGGGGTTATTTCCATGTTCTTACAGATAGCGGTGCTGATATTTCCATGTTTATACAGGTAGCGGTGTAGATATTTCCATGTTTATACAGATAGCAGTGTAGATATTTCCATGTTTATACAGATAGCGGTGTAGATATTTCCATGTTTTTACAGATAGCGGTGTAGATATCTCCATCTTAATACAGATGGCGGAGTAGATATTTATATGTTCATACAGAGGGCGGTGCAGATATTTCCATGTTCATACAGATGGCGGTGTAGATATTTCCATGTTCATACAGATAGCGGTGTAGTTATTTCCATGTGTAAAGAGATTGCTGTGTAGATATTTCCATTTTCATGCTGATAGCGGTTTAGATATTTCCATGTTCAAACAGATAGCGCTGTAGATATTTCCATGTTCATAAAGATAGCGGTGTAGATATTTCCATGCTTATACAGATTGCAGTGAAGAAGTATGCATGTTTACACTGATAGCGGAGTTGATATTTCCATGTTCATGTAGATAGCGGTGTAGATATATCCATGTTCATACAGATAGCGGTGTAGATATTTCCATGTTCTTACAGATAGCGATGTAGATATTTCCATGTTCATACAGATAGCGGTGTAGATATTTCCATGTTCATACAGATAGCGGTGTAGATATTTCCATGTTCATACAGATAGCGGTGTAGATATTTCCATGTTCGTACAGATAGCGGTGTAGATATTTCCATGTACGTACAGATAGCGGTGCTGATATTTCCAAGTTTATACAGATAGCGGTGAAGTTATCGCCATCTTAATACAGATGGCGGTGTAGATATTTATATGTTCATACAGATGGCGGTGCAGTTATTTCCATGTTCATACAGATGGCGGTGTAGATATTTCCATGTTTATAGAGATAGCGGTGTAGTTATTTCCATGTGTATAGAGATAGCTTTGTAGATATTTCCATGTATATGCAGATAGCTGTGTAGATATTTCTATTTTCATACAGATAGCGGTTTAGATATTTCCATGTTCAAACAGATAGCAGTGTAGATATTTCCATGTTCATACAGATAGCGGTGTAGATATTTCCATGTTTATACAGATAGCGATGAAGATGTATGCATGTTTACACAGATAGCGGTGTAGATATTTCCATGTTCATACAGATCGCGGTGTAGATATTTCCATGTTAATCCAGATGGCTGTGTAGACATATCCATGTTCATACAGATGGCGGTGAAGATATTTCCATGTTCATACAGATAGCGGTGTAGATATTTCCATGTTCATACAGATAGCGGTGTAGATATTTCCATGTTCATACAGATGGCTGTGTATGTATATCCATGTTCATACAGATGACGGTGAAGATATTTGCATGTTCATAGAGATAGCCGTGTAGATATTAATATGTTCATACAGATAGCGGTGTAGATATTTCCATGTTCATACCGATAGCGGTGCTGATATTTCCATGTTTATACAGGTAGCGGTGTAGATATTTCCATGTTTATACAGATAGCGGTGTAGATATTTCCATGTTCATACCGATAGCGGTGCTGATATTTCCATGTTTATACAGGTAGCGGTGTAGATATATCCATGTTCATACAGATGGCGGTGAAGATATTTCCATGTTCATACGGATAGCGGTGTAGATATTTCCATGTTCATTCAGATAGCTCTGTAGATATTTCCATGTTCATACAGATAGAGGGGCTGATAATTCCAAGTTCATACAGATAACGGTGCTGATATTTCCTTGTTTCTACAGGTAGCGGGGTAGATATTTCCATGTTTATACAGATAGCGGTGTAGATATTTCCATGTTTATACAGATAGCGGTGTAGATATTTCCATGTTTATATAGATAACGGTGTAGATATCTCCATCTTAATACAGATGACCGTGTAGATATTTACATGTTCATACAGATGGCGGTGCAGATATTTCCATGTTCATACAGATGGCGGTGTAGATATTTCCATTTTCATGCAGATAGCGGTGTAGATATTTCCATGTTCAAACAGATAGCAGTGTGGATATTTCCATGTTCATGCAGATAGCAGTGTAGATATTTCCATGTTTATACAGATAGCGGTGAAGATGTATGTATGTTTACACAGATACCGGAGTAGATATTTCCATGTTCATACAGATAGCGGTGTAGATATTTCCAAGCTCATCCAGATGGCTGTGTAGATATATCCATGTTCATACAGATGGCGGTGAAGATATTTCCATGTTCATAGAGATAGCGGTGTAGTTATTTCAATGTGTAAAGAGATAGGTATGTAGATATTTCCATGTATATGCAGATAGCTGTGTAGATATTTCCATTTTCATGCAGATAGCGGTTTAGATATTTCCATGTACAAACAGATATCGGTGTAGATATTTCCATGTTCATAGAGATAGCGGTGTAGATATTTCCATGTTCATACAGATAGCGGTGTAGATATTTCCATGTTCATACAGATGGCTGTGTAGATATATCCATGTTCATACTGATGGCGGTGAAGATATTTCCATGTTCATACAGATAGCGGTGTAGATATTTCCATGTTCATACAGATAGCGGTGCAGATATTTCCATGTTCATACTGATAGTGGTGCTGATATTTCCATGTTTATACAGATAGCGGTGTAGATATTTCCATGTTTATACAGATAGCGGTGTAGATATTTTCATGTTTATACAGATAGCGGTGTAGATATCTACTTCTTAATACAGATGGCGGAGTAGATATTTATATGTACATACAGATGGCGGTGCAGATATTTCCATGTTCATACAGATGGCGGTGTATATATTTCCATGTTTATAGAGATAGCGCTGTAGTTATTTCCATGTGTAAAGAGATAGCTTTGTAGATATTTCCATGTATATGCAGATCGCTGTATAGATATTTCCATTTTCATGCAGATAGCGGTGTAGATATTTCCATGTTCAAACAGATAGCAGTGTAGATATTTCCATGTTCATGCAGATAGCAGTGTAGATATTTCCATGTTCATACAGATAGCGGTGAAGATGTATGTATGTTTACACAGATAGCGGAGTAGATATTTCCATCTTCATACAGATAGCGGTGTAGATATTTCCATGCTCATCCAGATGGCTGTGTAGATATATCCATGTTCATACAGATGGCGGTGAAGATATTTCCATGTTCGTAGAGATAGCGGTGTAGTTATTTCAATGTGTAAAGAGATAGCTGTGTAGATATTTCCATGTATATGCGGATAGCTGTGTAGATATTTCCATTTTCATTCAGATAGCGCTTTAGATATTTCCATGTTCAAACAGATAGCGGCGTAGATATTTCCATGTTCATAGAGATAGCGGTGTAGATATTTCCATGTTCATACAGATAGCGGTGTAGATATTTCCATGTTCATACAGATGGCTGTGTAGATATATCCATGTTCATACTGATGGCGGTGAAGATATTTCCATGTTCATACAGATAGCGGTGTAGATATTTCCATGTTCATACAGATAGTGGTGCAGATATTTCCATGTTCATACTGATAGTGGTGCTGATATTTCCATGTTTATACAGATAGCGGTGTAGATATTTCCATGTTTATACAGATAGCGGTGTAGATATTTCCATGTTTATACAGATAACGGTGTAGATATCTACTTCTTAATACAGATGGCGGAGTAGATATTTATATGTACATACAGATTGCGGTGCAGATATTTCCATGTTCATACAGATAGCGGTGTAGCTATTTCCATGTTCATACCGATAGCGGCGTAGATATTTCCATGTTCATCCAGATGGCTGCGTGGACTTATCCATGTTCATACAGATGGCGGTGAAGGTAATTCCATGTTCATACACATAGCGGTGTAGATATTTCCTTGTTCATACAGAGTGTGGTGTAGATATTTCCATATTAATACAGATAGAGGGGCTGATATTTCCATGTTCATACAGATAGCATTGTAGATATTTCCATGTTCATACAGATAGCGGTGCTGATATTTCCCTCTTTATAAAGGCAGCGGTGTAGATATTTCCATGTTTATACAGATAGCGGTTTAGATATTTCCTTATTAATACAGATGGCGGTGAAGATATTTTATGTTCATACAGATGGCAGTGCAGATATTTCCATGTTCATACAGATGGCGGTGTAGATATTTGCATGTTTTTAGATATAGCGGTGTAGTTATTTCCATGTGTAAAGGGATACCTGTGTAGATATTTCCATGTATATGCAGATAGCTTTGTAGATATTTTCACTTTCTTGCAGATAGCGGTGTAGATATTTACATGTTCAAACAGATAGCGGTGTAGGTATTTCCATGTTCATTCAGATAGCTTTGTAGATATTTCCATGTTCATACAAATAGCGGTGTAGATATTTCCATGTTCATACAGATAGCGGTGTAGATATTTTCATGTTCATAGAGATAGCGGTGCTGATATTTCCATGTTTATACAGGTAGCGGTGTAGATATTTCCATGTTTATACAGATAGCGGTTTAGATATTTCCTTCTTAATACAGATGGCGGTGTAGATATTTATATGTTCATACAGATGGCGGTGCAGATACTTCCATGTTCATACAGATGGCGGGGTAGATATTTCCATGTTTATAGATATAGCGGTGTAGTTACTTCCATGTGTAAAGAGATAGCTGTGTAGATATTTCCATGTATATGCAGATAGCAGTGTAGATATTTCCACTTTCATGCAGATAGCGGTGTAGATATTTACATGTTCAAACAGATAGCGGTGTAGATATTTCCATGTTCATCCAGATGGCTGTGTAGATATATCCATGTTCATAGAGATAGATGTGTAGATATTTCCATGTTCATACAGGTAGTGGTGTAGATATTTCCATGTTCGTACAGATAGCGGTGAAGCTATTTCCATGTTCATACAGATAGAGGTGTACATATTTCCATGTTCATAGAGATAGCAGTGTAGATATTTCCATGTTTATACAGATAGCGGTGAAGATGTATGCATGTTTACACAGATAGCGGTGTAGATATTTCCATGTTCAAACAGATAGCGGTGTAGATATTTCCATGTTTATACAGATAGCGGTGTAGATATTTCCATGTTTATACAGGTAGCGGTGTAGATATTTCCATGTTTATACAGGTAGCGGTGTAGATATTTCCATGTTTATAGATATAGCGGTGTAGTTATTTCCATGTGTAAAGAGATAGCTGTGTAGAAGTTTAAATGTATATGCAGATAGCAGTGTAGATATTTCCATTTTCATGCAGATAGCGGTGTAGATATTTCCATGTTCAAACAGATAGCGGTGTAGATATTTCCATGTTCATACAGATAGCGGTGTAGATATTTCCATGTTTATACAGATAGCTGTGTAGATATTTCCATGCTCATACAGATAGCGGTGTAGATATTTCCATGTTCATACAGATAGCGGTGCTGATATTTCCATGTTTATACACGCAGCGGTGTAGATATTTCCATGTTTATACAGATAGCGGTTTAGATATTTCCTTCTTAATACAGCTGGCGGTGTAGATATTTATATGTTCATAGAGATGGCGGTGCAGATATTTCCATGTTCATACAGATGGCGGTGTAGATATTTCCATGTTCATACAGATAGCGGTGTAGTTATTTCCATGTGTAAAGAGATAGCTGTGTAGATATTTAAATGTATATGCAGATAGCAGTGTAGATATTTCCCTTTTCATGCAGATGGCAGTGTAGATATTTCCATGTTCAAACAGATAGCGGTGTAGATATTTCCATGTTCATGCAGATAGCGGTGTAGATATTTCCATGTTTACACAGATAGCGGTGTAGATATTTCCATGTTCATACAGATAGCGGTGCTGAAATTTCCATGTTTATACAGGCAGCGGTGTAGATATTTCCATGTTTATACAGAGAGCGGTTTAGATATTTCCTTCTTAATACAGATGGCGGTGTAGATATTTATATGTTCATACAGATGGCGGTGCAGATACTTCCATGTTCATACAGATGGCGGTGTAGATATTTACATGTTTATAGATATAGCGGTGTAGTTATTTCCATGTGTAAAGAGATAGCTGTGTAAATATTTCCATGTATATGCAGATAGCTGTGTAGATATTTCCACTTTCATTCAGATAGCTGTGTAAATATTTACATGTTCAAACAGATAGCGGTGTAGATATTTCCATGTTCATCCAGATGGCTGTTTAGATATATCCAAGTTCATAGAGATAGAGGTGTTGATACTTCCATGTTCATACAGGTAGTGGTGTAGATATTTCCATGTTCATACAGATAGCGGTGTAGCTATTTCCATGTTCATACAGATAGCAGTGTAGATATTTCCATGTTCATAGAGATAGCGGTGTAGATATTTCCATGTTCATACAGATAGCGGTGCTGATATTTAAATGTTTATACAGGTAGCGGTGTAGAGATTTCCATGTTCATACAGATAGCGGTGTAGATATTTCCATGTTTATACATATAGCGGTGTAGATATTTCCAAGTTTATACAGATAGCGGTGTAGATATCTCCATCTTAATATAGATGGCGGTGTAGATATTTATATGTTCATACAGTTGGCGGTGCAGATATTTCCATGTTCATTCAGATGGTGGAGTAGATATTTCCATGTTTATGGAGATAGCGCTCTAGTTATTTCCATGTGTAAAGATATAGCTGTGTAGATATTTCCATGTATATGCAGATCGCTGTGTAGATATTTCCATTTTCATGCAGATAGCGGTGTAGATATTTCCATGTTCAAACAGATAGCGGTGTAGATATTTCCATGTTCATGCAGATAGCAGTGCAGATATTTCCATGTTTATACAGATAGCGGTGAAGATGTATGCATGTTTACACAGATAGCGGTGTAGATATTTCCATGTTCATCCAGATAGCGGTGTAGATATTCCCATGTTCATCCAGATGGCTGTGTATATATATCCATGTTCATACAGATGGCGGTGAAGTTATTTCCATGTTCATACAGAGAGCGGTGTAGTTATTTCCATTTGTAAAGAGATAGCTGTGTAGATATTTCCATGTATATGCAGATAGCTGTGTAGATATTTCCATTTTCATGCAGATAGCGGTTTAGATATTTCCATGTTCTAACAGATAGCGGTGTAGATATTTCCATGTTCATAGAGATACCGGTGTAGATATTTCCATGTTCATACAGATAGAGGGGTTATTTCCATGTTCTTACAGATAGCGGTGCTGATATTTCCATGTTTATACAGGTAGCGGTGTAGATATTTCCATGTTTATACAGATAGCAGTGTAGATATTTCCATGTTTATACAGATAGCGGTGTAGATATTTCCATGTTTTTACAGATAGCGGTGTAGATATCTCCATCTTTATACAGATGGCGGAGTAGATATTTATATGTTCATACATATGGCGGTGCGGATATTTCCATGTTCATACAGATGGCGGTGTAGATATTTCCATGTTCATACAGATAGAGGTGTAGTTATTTCCATGTGTAAAGAGATTGCTGTGTAGATATTTCCATGTATATGCAGATAGCTGTGTAGAGATTTCCATTTTCATGCTGATAGCGGTTTAGATATTTAAATGTTCAAACAGATAACGGTGTAGATATTTCCATGTTCATACAAATAGCAGTGTAGATATTTCCATGCTTATACAGATTGCGGTGAAGATGTATGCATATTTACACAGATAGCGGTCTAGATATTTCCATGTTCATGCAGATAGCGGTGTAGATATTTCCATGTTCATCCAGATGGCTGTGTAGATATATCCTTGTTCATACAGATGGCGGTGTAGATATTTCCATGTTCATACAGATAGTGGTGTAGATATTTCCATGTTCATTCAGATAGCGTTGTAGCAATTTCCATGTTCATGCAGATAGCGGTGTAGATATTTCCATGTTCATAGAGATAGCGGTGTAGATATTTCCATGTTCATACAGATAGCGGTGCTGATATTTCCATGTTTATACAGGTAGCGGTGTAGATATTTCCATGTTTATACTGGTAGCGGTGTAGATGTATGCATGTTTACACAGATAGCGGTGTGGATATTTCCATGTTCATCCAGAGGGCTGTGTAGATATATCCAAGTTTATACAGATAGCAGTGAAGATACCTCCATCTTAATACAGATGGCGGTGTAGCTATTCATATGTTCATACAGATGGCGGTGCAGATATTTCCAATTTCATACAGATAGCGGTGTAGATATTTCAATGTTTATAGAGATAGCGGTGTAGTTATTTCCATGTGTAAAGAAATAGCTTTGTAGATATTTCCATGTATATGCAGTTAGCTGTGTAGATATTTCTATTTTCATACAGATAGCGGTTTAGATATTTCCATGTTCAAACAGATAGCGGTGTAGATATTTCCATGTTCATGCAGATAGCGGTGTAGATATTTCCATGTTTATACAGATAGCGGAGAAGTTGTATGCATGTTTACACAGATAGCGGTGTAGATATTTCCATGTTCATACAGATAGCGGTGTAGATATTCCCATGTTCATCCAGATGGCTGTGTATATATATCCATGTTCATACAGTTGGCGGTGAAGATATTTCCATGTTCATACAGATAGCGGTGTAGATATTTCCATTTGTAAAGAGATAGCTGTGTAGATATTTCAATGTATATGCAGATAGCTGTGTAGATATTTCCATTTTCATGCAGATAGCGGTTTAGATATTTCCATGTTCAAACAGATAGCGGTGTAGATATTTCCATGTTCATAGAGATACCGGTGTAGATATTTCAATGTTCATACAGATAGAGGGGTTATTTCCATGTTCTTACAGATAGCGGTGCTGATATTTCCATGTTTATACAGGTAGCGGTGTAGATATTTCCATGTTTATACAGATAGCGGTGTAGATATTTCCATGTTTATACAGATAGCGGTGTAGATATTTCCATGTTTTTACAGATAGCGGTGTAGATATCTCCATCTTAATACAGATGGCGGAGTAGATATTTATATGTTCATACAGAGGGCGGTGCAGATATTTCCATGTTCATACAGATGGCGGTGTAGATATTTCCATGTTCATACAGATAGCGGTGTAGTTATTTCCATGTGTAAAGAGATTGCTGTGTAGATATTTCCATTTTCATGCTGATAGCGGTTTAGATATTTCCATGTTCAAACAGATAGCGGTGTAGATATTTCCATGATCATAAAGATAGCGGTGTAGATATTTCCATGCTTATACAGATTGCAGTGAAGAAGTATGCATGTTTACACTGATAGCGGAGTTGATATTTCCATGTTCATGTAGATAGCAGTGTAGATATATCCATGTTCATACAGATAGCGGTGTAGATATTTCCATGTTCTTACAGATAGCGGTGTAGATATTTCCATGTTCATACAGATAGCGGTGTAGATATTTCCATGTTCATACAGATAGCGGTGTAGATATTTCCATGTTCATACAGATAGCGGTGTAGATATTTCCATGTTCGTACAGATAGCGGTGTAGATATTTCCATGTACGTACAGATAGCGGTGTAGATATTTCCAAGTTTATACAGATAGCGGTGAAGTTATCGCCATCTTAATACAGATGGCGGTGTAGATATTTATATGTTCATACAGATGGCGGTGCAGTTATTTCCATGTTCATACAGATGGCGGTGTAGATATTTCCATGTTTATAGAGATAGCGGTGTAGTTATTTCCATGTGTATAGAGATAGCTTTGTAGATATTTCCATGTATATGCAGATAGCTGTGTAGATATTTCTATTTTCATACAGATAGCGGTTTAGATATTTCCATGTTCAAACAGATAGCAGTGTAGATATTTCCATGTTCATACAGATAGCGGTGTAGATATTTCCGTGTTTATACAGATAGCGATGAAGATGAATGCATGTTTACACAGATAGCGGTGTAGATATTTCCATGTTCATACAGATCGCGGTGTAGATATTTCCATGTTAATCCAGATGGCTGTGTAGACATATCCATGTTCATACAGATGGCGGTGAAGATATTTCCATGTTCATACAGATAGCGGTGTAGATATTTCCATGTTCACACAGATAGCGGTGTAGATATTTCCATGTTCATACAGATGGCTGTGTATGTATATCCATGTTCATACAGATGACGGTGAAGATATTTCCATGTTCATAGAGATAGCCGTGTAGATATTAATATGTTCATACAGATAGCGGTGTAGATATTTCCATGTTCATACCGATAGCGGTGCTAATATTTCCATGTTTATACAGGTAGCGGTGTAGATATTTCCATGTTTATACAGATAGCGGTGTAGATATTTCCATGTTCATACCGATAGCGGTGCTGATATTTCCATGTTTATACAGGTAGCGGTGTAGATATATCCATGTTCATACAGATGGCGGTGAAGATATTTCCATGTTCATACGGATAGCGGTGTAGATATTTCCATGTTCATTCAGATAGCTGTGTAGATATTTCCATGTTCATACAGATAGAGGGGCTGATAATTCCAAGTTCATACAGATAGCGGTGCTGATATTTCCATGTTTCTACAGGTAGCGGGGTAGATATTTCCATGTTTATACAGATAGCGGTGTAGATATTTCCATGTTGATACAGATAGCGGTGTAGATATTTCCATGTTTATACAGATAACGGTGTAGATATCTCCATCTTAATACAGATGACCGTGTAGATATTTATATGTTCATACAGATGGCGGTGCAGATATTTCCATGTTCATACAGATGGCGGTGTAGATATTTCCATTTTCATGCAGATAGCGGTGTAGATATTTCCATGTTCAAACAGATAGCAGTGTGGATAT
This sequence comes from Gorilla gorilla gorilla, assembly GCF_029281585.2. Classification (NCBI taxonomy): domain Eukaryota; kingdom Metazoa; phylum Chordata; class Mammalia; order Primates; family Hominidae; genus Gorilla; species Gorilla gorilla. The sequence goes on along the minus strand of NC_073231.2, from coordinate 3,091,729 downwards.
TTCCATGTTCATGCAGATAGCAGTGTAGATATTTCCATGTTTATACAGATAGCGGTGAAGATGTATGTATGTTTACACAGATAGCGGAGTAGATATTTCCATGTTCATACAGATAGCGGTCTAGATATTTCCAAGCTCATCCAGATGGCTGTGTAGATATATCCATGTTCATACAGATGGCGGTGAAGATATTTCCATGTTCATAGAGATAGCGGTGTAGTTATTTCAATGTGTAAAGAGATAGGTGTGTAGATATTTCCATGTATATGCAGATAGCTGTGTAGATATTTCCATTTTCATGCAGATAGCGGTTTAGATATTTCCATGTTCAAACAGATATCGGTGTAGATATTTCCATGTTCATAGAGATAGCGGTGTAGATATTTCCATGTTCATACAGATAGCGGTGAAGATATTTCCATGTTCATACAGATGGCTGTGTAGATATATCCATGTTCATACTGATGGCGGTGAAGATATTTCCATGTTCATACAGATAGCGGTGTAGATATTTCCATGTTCATACAGATAGCGGTGCAGATATTTCCATGTTCATACTGATAGTGGTGCTGATATTTCCATGTTTATACAGATAGCGGTGTAGATATTTCCATGTTTATACAGATAGCTGTGTAGATATTTCCATGTTTATACAGATTGCGGTGTAGATATCTACTTCTTAATACAGATGGCGGAGTAGATATTTATATGTACATACAGATGGCGGTGCAGATATTTCCATGTTCATACAGATAGCGGTGTAGCTATTTCCATGTTCATACCGATAGCGGCGTAGATATTTCCATGTTCATCCAGATGGCTGCGTAGACTTATCCATGTTCATACAGATGGCGGTGAAGGTAATTCCATGTTCATACACATAGCAGTGTAGATATTTCCTTGTTCATACAGAGTGTGGTGTAGATATTTCCATATTCATACAGATAGAGGGGCTGATATTTCCATGTTCATACAGATAGCATTGTAGATATTTCCATGTTCATACAGATAGCGGTGTAGATATTTCCATCTTCGTACACATAGCGGTGTAGATATTTCCATGTTCATACAGATAGCTGTGCTGATATTTCCATGTTTATACAGGTAGTGGTGTAGATATTTCCATGTTCATACAGATAGCTCTGTAGCTATTTCCATGTTCATACAGATAGCGGTGCACATATTTCCATGTTCATGCAGATGGCTGTACAGATATATCCATGTTCATACAGATGGCGGTGATGATAATTCCATGTTCATACAGATAGCGGTGTAGATATTTCCATGTTCATACAGATAGTGGTGTAGATATTTCCATGTTCATACAGATAGCGGTGTAGCTATTTCCATGTTCATACAGATATCGGTGTAGATATTTCCATGTTCATCCAGATGGCTGTGTAGATATATCCATGTTCAAACAGATGGCGTTGTAGATATTTCCATGTTCATACAGATAGCGGTGTAGATATTTCCATGTTCATACAGATAGCGGAGTAGGTATTTCCACGTTCATACAGATAGAGGGGCTGATATTTCCATGTTCATACAGATAGCGGTGCTGATATTTCCATGTTCATACAGGTAGCGGTGTAGATATTTCCATGTTTATACAGATAGCGGTGTAGTTATTTCCATGTTTATACAGATAGCGGTGTAGATATTTCCATGTTTATACTGTTAGCGGTGTAGATATCTCCATTTTAATACAGATGGCCGTGAAGATATTTGCATGTTCATACAGATGGCGGTGAAGATATTTCCATGTTCATACAGATGGCGGTGTAGATATTTCCAAGTTCATACAGATAGCGGTGTAGTTATTTCCATGTGTAAAGAGATAGCTGTGTAGATATTTCCATGTATATGCAGATAGCTCTGTATATATTTCCATTTTCATGCAGATAGCGGTGTAGATATTTCCATGTTTAAACAGGTAGCGGTGTAGACATTTCCATGTTCATACAGATAGCGGTGAAGATATTTCCATGTTTATACAGATTGCGGTGAAGATGTATGCATATTTACACAGATAGCTGTGTAGATATTTCCATGTTCATGCAGATAGCAGTGTAGATATTTCCATGTTTATACAGATAGCGGTGAAGATGTATGCATGTTTATACAGATAGCGGGGTAGATATTTCCATGTTCATCCAGATGGCTGTGTTGATATATCCATATTCATACAGATGGCGGTGAAGATATTTCCATCTTCATACAGATAGCGGTGTAGTTTTTTCCGTGTGTAAAGAGATAGCTGTGTAGATATTTCCATGCATATGCAGATAGCTGTGTAGATATTTCCATTTTCATGCAGATAGCGGTTTAGATATTTCCATGTTCAAACAGATAGCGGTGTAGATATTTCCATGTTCATACAGATGGCGGTGTAGATATTTCCATGTTCATACAGATAGCGGTGTAGATATTTCCATGTTTATACAGATAGTGGTGAAGATGTTTGCATGTTTACACAGATAGCGGTGTAGATATTTCCATGTTCATACAGATAGCGGTGTAGATATTTCCATGTTCATCCAGATGGCTGTGTAGACATATCCATGTTCATACAGATGGCGGTGAAGATATTACCATGTTCATACAGATAGCGGTGTAGATATTTCCATGTTCATCCAGATGGCTGTGTAGATATATCCATGTTCATACAGATGGCGGAGTAGATATTTCCATGTTCATACAGATTGCGGTGTAGATATTTCCATGTTCATGCAGATAGCGGTGTAGATATTTCCATGTTCATACAGACGGCGGTGTAGATATTTCCATGTTTATAGATATAGCGGTGTAGATATTTCCATGTGTAAAGAGATAGCAATTTATATATTTCCATGTATATGCAGATAGCTTTGTAGATATTTCCATTTTCATGCAGTTAGCGGTGTAGATATTTACATGTTCAAACAGATAGCTTTGTAGATATTTCCATGTTCATTCAGATAGCTTTGTAGATATTTCCATGTTCATACAGATAGCGGTGTAGATATTTCCATGTTCATACAGATAGCGGTGTAGATATTTCCATGTTCATACAGATAGCGGTGCTGATATTTCCATGTTTATACAGGTAGCGGTGTAGATATTTCCAAGTTCATACAGATAGCGGTGTAGATATTTCCATGTTCATCCACATGGCTGTGTTGATATATCCATGTTCATACAGATGGCGGTGAAGATATTTCCATCTTCATACAGATAGCGGTGTAGTTTTTTCCGTGTGTAAAGAGATAGCTGTGTAGATATTTCCATGCATATGCAGATAGCTGTGTAGATATTTCCATTTTCATGCAGATAGCGGTTTAGATATTTCCATGTTCAAACAGATAGCGGTGTAGATATTTCCATGTTCATAGAGAGAGCGGTGTAGATATTTCCATGTTCATACTGATAGCGGTGTAGATATTTCCATGTTTATACAGATAGTGGTGAAGATGTTTGCATGTTCACACAGATAGCGGTGTAGATATTTCCATGTTCATACAGATAGCGGTGTAGATATTTCCATGTTCATCCAGATGGCTGTGTAGACATATCCATGTTCATACAGATGGCGGTGAAGATATTACCATGTTCATACAGATAGCGGTGTAGATATTTCCATGTTCATCCAGATGGCTGTGTAGATATATCCATGTTCATACAGATAGCGGTGTAGATATTTCCATGTTCATACAGATAGCGGTTTAGATATCTCCTTAATACAGATGGCGGTGTAGATATTTATATGTTCATACAGATGGCGGTGTAGATATTTCCATGTTCATACAGACGGCGGTGTAGATATTTCCATGTTTATAGATATAGCGGTGTAGATATTTCCATGTGTAAAGATATAGCAGTGTATATATTTCCATGTATATGCAGATAGCTTTGTAGATATTTCCATTTTCATGCAGTTAGCGGTGTAGATATTTACATGTTCAAACAGATAGCGGTGTAGATATTTCCATGTTCATTCAGATAGCTTTGTAGATATTTCCATGTTCATACAGATAGCGGTGTAGATATTTCCATGTTCATACAGATAGCGGTGTAGATATTTCCATGTTCATACAGATAGCGGTGCTGATATTTCCATGTTTATACAGGTAGCGGTGTAGGTATTTCCATGTTTATACAGATAGCGGTGTAGATATTTCCATGTTTATACAGATAGCGGTGTAGATATTTCCGTGTTTATTCAGATAGCGGTGTAGATATCTCCATCTTAATACAGATGGCGGTGTAGATATTTATATGTTCATACAGATGGCGGTGCAGATATTTCCATATTCATACAGATGGCGTTGTAGATATTTCCATGTTCAGATAGCGGTGTAGATATTTCCGTGTTCATACAGATAGCGGTGTAGATATTTCCATGTTCATACAGGTAGCGGTGTAGATTTTTCCATGTTCATACAGATAGCGGTGCTGATATTTCCATGTTTATACAGGCAGCGGTGTAGATATATCCATGTTTATACAGATAGCGGTGTAGATATCTCCTTCTTAATACAGATGGCGGTGTAGATATTTATAAGTTCATACAGATGACGGTGCAGATATTTCCATGTTCATACAGGTGGCGGTGTAGATATTTCCATGTTTATAGATATAGCGGTGTAGTTATTTCCATGTGTAAAGAGATAGCTGTGTAGATATTTCCATGTATATGCAGATAGCTTTGTAGATATTTCCATTTTCATGCAGATAGCTGTGTAGATATTTCCATGTTCAAACAGATAGCGGTGTAGATATTTCCATGTTCATTCAGATAGCTTTGTAGATATTTCCATGTTCATACAGATAGCGGTGTAGATATTTCCATGTTCATACAGATAGCGGTGTAGATATTTCCATGTTCATACAGATAGTGGTGCTGATATTTCCATGTTTATACAGGTAGCGGTGTAGATATTTCCATGTTTATAGAGATAGCGGTGTAGATATTTCCATGTTTAAACAGATAGCGTTGTAGATATTTCCATGTTTATTCAGATAGCGGTGTAGATATCTCCACCTTAATACAGATGGCGGTGTAGATATTTATATGTTCATACAGACGGCGGTGCAGATATTTCCATGTTCATACAGATGGCGGTGTAGATATTTCCATGTTCATACAGATAGCGGTGTAGATATTTCCATCTTCATACAGATATCGGTGTAGATATTTCCATGTTCATACAGGTTGCGGTGTAGATATTTCCATTTTCATACAGATAGCAGTGCTGATATTTCCATGTTTATACAGGCAGCAGTGTAGTTATTTCCATGTTTATACAGATAGCGGTTTAGTTATCTCCTTCTTAATACAGATGGCGGTGTAGATATTTATATGTTCATACAGATGGCGGTGCAGATATTTCCATGTTCATACAGATGGCGGTGTAGATATTTCCATGTTTATAGATATAGCGGTGTAGTTATTTCCATGTGTAAAGAGATAGCTGTGTAGATATTTCCATGTATATGCAGATAGCTTTGTAGATATTTCCATTTTCATACAGATAGCGGTGTAGATATTTACATGTTCAAACATATAGCGGTGTAGATATTTCCATGTTCATACAGATAGCGGTATAGATATTTCCATGTTCATACAGATAGCGGTGTAGATAATTCCATGTTCATACAGATAGCGGTGTAGATATTTCCATGTTCATACAGATAGCGGTGCTGAGATTTCCATGTTTATGCAGATAGCGTTGCTGATGTTTCCATGTTTATACAGGTAGCAGTGTAGATATTTCCATGTTTATTCAGATAGCAGTGTAGATATTTCCATCTTAATACTGATGGCGGAGTAGGTATTTATATGTTCATACAGATGGCGGTGCAGATATTTCCATGTTCATACAGATGGCGGTGTAGATATTTCCATGTTCATACAGATAGCGGTGTAGTTATTTCCATGTGTAAAGAGATAGCTTTGTAGATATTTCCATGTATATGCAGATAGCTGTGTAGATATTTCCAGTTTCATGCAGAGAGTGGTGTATATATTTCCATCTTCAGATAGAGGTGTATATATTTCCATGTTCAAACAGATAGCGGTGTAGATATTTCCAAGTTTATACAGACAGCGGTGAAGATGTATGCATGTTTACACAGATAGCGGTGTGGAGATTTCCATGTTCATACAGAGGGCTGTGCAGATATATCCATGTTCATACAGATAGCGGTGTAGATATTTCCATGTTCATACAGATGGCTGTGTAGATATATCCATGTTCATACCGATTGCGGTGAAGATATTTCCTTGTCCATACAGATAGCGGTGTAGATATTTCCATGTTCATACAGATAGAGATGTAGCTATTTCCATGTTCATACAGATAGCGGTGTATGTATTTCCATGTTGATACAGATAGCGGTGCAGATATTTCCATGTTCCTACAGATAGCAGTTTAGATATTTCCATGTTCATCCAGGAGGCTGTGTAGATATATCCATGTTCATACAGATGGCGTTGAAGATATTTCCTTGTTTATACAGATAGCGGTGTAGTTATTTCCATGTGTAAAGAGATAGCTGTGTAGATATTTCCATGTATATGCAGATAGCTGTGTGGATATTTCCATTTTCATGCAGATTGCGGTTTAGATATTTCCATGTTCAAACAGACAGCGGTGTAGATATTTCCATGTTCATAGAGATAGCGGTGTAGATATTTCCATGTTCACACAGATAGAGGGGCTGATATTTCCATTATCATACAGATAGCGGTGCTGATATTTCCATGTTTATACAGGTAGCAGTGTAGATATTTCCATGTTTATACAGGTAGCAGTGTAGATATTTCCATGTTTATACAGAGAGCGGTGTAGATATATCCATGTTTATACAGATAGCGGTGTAGATATCTCCTTCTTAATACAGATGGCGGTGTAGATAATTATATGTTCATACAGATGGCGGTGCAGATATTTCCATGTTCATACAGATGGCGGTGTGGATATTTCCATATTCATACAGATAGCGGTGTAGATATTTCCATGTTTATACAGATAGCGGTGTAGATATTTCCATGTTCATACAGATGGCGGTGCAGATATTTCAATGTTCATACATATGGCGGTGTAGATATTTCCATGTTCATAGAGATAGCGGTGTAGTTATTTCCATGTGTAAAGAGAAAGCTGTGTAGATATTTCCATGTATATGCAGATAGCTCTGTAGATATTTCCATTTTCATGCAGATAGCGGTGTAGATATTTCCATGTTCAAACAGATAGCGGTGTAGATATTTCCATGTTCATACAGATAGCGGTGTAGATATTTCCATGTTTATACAGATTGCGGTGAAGATGTATGCATATTTACTCAGATAGCGGTGTAGATATTTCCATTTTCATACAGATAGCGGTGTAGATATTTCCATGTTCATCCAGATGGCGGTGTAGATATTTCCATGTTCATCCAGATGGCTGTGTAGATATATCCATGTTCATACAGAGAGCTGTGTCGATATTTCCATGTTCATACAGGTAGTGGTGTAGATATTTCCATGTTCATACAGATAGCAGTGTAGCTCTTTCCATGTTCATAGAGATAGCGGTGTAGATATTTCCATGTTCATACAGATAGCGGTGTAGTTATTTCCATGTTCATCCAGATGGCTGTGTAGATATATCCATGTTCATCCAGATGTCTGTGTAGATATATCCATGTTCATACAGATAGCGGTGTAGATATTTCCATGTTCATACAGATAGCGGTGTAGATATTTCCATGTTCATACAGATAACAGTGTAGATATTTCCATGTTCAAACAGATAGCGGTGTAGATATCTCCATCTTAATACAGATGGCGGTGTAGATATTTATATGTTCATACAGATGGCAGTGCAGATATTTCCATGTTCATACAGATGGCGGTGTAGATATTTCCATGTTTATAGAGATAGCGGTTTAGTTATTTCCATGTGTAAAGAGATAGCAGTGTATATATTTCCATGTATATGCAGATAGCTTTGTAGATATTTCCATTTTCATGCAGTTAGCGGTGTAGATATTTACATGTTCAAACAGATAGCGGTGTAGATATTTCCATGTTCATTCAGATAGCTTTGTAGATATTTCCATGTTCATACAGATAGCGGTGTAGATATTTCCATGTTCATACAGATAGCGGTGTAGATATTTCCATGTTCATACAGATAGCGGTGCTGATATTTCCATGTTTATACAGGTAGCGGTGTAGAAATTTCCATGTTTATACAGATAGCGGTGTAGATATTTCCATGTTTATACAGATAGCGGTGTAGATATTTACGTGTTTATTCAGATAGGTTTGTAGATATCTCCATCTTAATACAGATGGCGGTGTAGATATTTATATGTTCATACAGATGGTGGTGCAGATATTTCCATGTTCATACAGATGGCGTTGTAGATATTTCCATGTTCAGATAGCGGTGTAGATATTTCCGTGTTCATACAGATAGCGGTGTAGATATTTCCTTGTTCATACAGGTAGCGGTGTAGATTTTTCCATGTTCATACAGATAGCGGTGCTGATATTTCCATGTTTATACAGGCAGCGGTGTAGATATATCCATGTTTATACAGATAGCGGTGTAGATATCTCCTTCTTAATACAGATGGCGGTGTAGATATTTATAAGTTCATACAGATGGCGGTGCAGATATTTCCATGTTCATACAGGTGGCGGTGTAGATATTTCCATGTTTATAGATATAGCGGTGTAGTTATTTCCATGTGTAAAGAGATAGCTGTGTAGATATTTCCATGTATATGCAGATAGCTTTGTAGATATTTCCATTTTCATGCAGATAGCTGTGTAGATATTTCCATGTTCAAACAGATAGCGGTGTAGATATTTCCATGTTCATTCAGATAGCTTTGTAGATATTTCCATGTTCATACAGATAGCGGTGTAGATATTTCCATGTTCATACAGATAGCGGTGTAGATATTTCCATGTTCATACAGATAGTGGTGCTGATATTTCCATGTTTATACAGGTAGCCGTGTAGATATTTCCATGTTTATAGAGATAGCGGTGTAGATATTTCCATGTTTATACAGATAGCGGTGTAGATATTTCCATGTTTATTCAGATAGCGGTGTAGATATCTCCACCTTAATACAGATGGCGGTGTAGATATTTATATGTTCATACAGACGGCGGTGCAGATATTTCCATGTTCATACAGATGGCGGTGTAGATATTTCCATGTTCATACAGATAGCGGTGTAGATATTTCCATGTTCATACAGATAGAGGTGTAGATATTTCCATGTTCATACAGATAGCGGTGTAGATATTTCCATGTTCATACAGATAGCGGTGTAGATATTTCCATGTTCATACAGGTTGCGGTGTAGATATTTCCATGTTCATACAGATAGCAGTGCTGATATTTCCATGTTTATATAGGCAGCAGTGTAGGTATTTCCATGTTTATACAGATAGCGGTTTAGATATCTCCTTCTAAATACAGATGGAGGTGTAGATATTTATATGTTCATAAAGATGGCGGTGCAGATATTTCCATGTTCATACAGATGGCGGTGTAGATATTTCCATGTTTATAGATATAGCGGTGTAGTTATTTCCATGTGTAAAGAGATAGCTGTGTAGATATTTCCATGTATATGCAGATAGCATTGTAGATATTTCCATTTTCATACAGATAGCGGTGTAGATATTTACATGTTCAAACATATAGCGGTGTAGATATTTCCATGTTCATACAGATAGCGGTATAGATATTTCCATGTTCATACAGATAGCGGCGTAGATATTTCCATGTTCATACAGATATCGGTGTAGATATTTCCATGTTCATACAGGTTGCGGTGTAGATATTTCCATTTTCATACAGATAGCAGTGCTGATATTTCCATGTTTATACAGGCAGCAGTGTAGGTATTTCCATGTTTATACAGATAGCGGTTTAGATATCTCGTTCTTAATACAGATGGCGGTGTAGATATTTATATGTTCATACAGATGGCGGTGCAGATATTTCCATGTTCATACAGATGGCGGTGTAGATATTTCCATGTTTATAGATATAGCGGTGTAGTTATTTCCATGTGTAAAGAGATAGCTGTGTAGATATTTCCATGTATATGCAGATAGCTTTGTAGATATTTCCATTTTCATACAGATAGCGGTGTAGATATTTACATGTTCAAACATATAGCGGTGTAGATATTTCCATGTTCATACAGATAGCGGTATAGATATTTCCATGTTCATACAGATAGCGGTGTAGATAATTCCATGTTCATACAGATAGCGGTGTAGATATTTCCATGTTCATACAGATAGCGGTGCTGAGATTTCCATGTTTATGCAGATAGCGGTGCTGATGTTTCCATGTTTATACAGGTAGCAGTGTAGATATTTCCATGTTTATTCAGATAGCAGTGTAGATATTTCCATCTTAATACTGATGGCGGAGTAGGTATTTATATGTTCATACAGATGGCGGTGCAGATATTTCCATGTTCATACAGATGGCGGTGTAGATATTTCCATGTTCATACAGATAGCGGTGTAGTTATTTCCATGTGTAAAGAGATAGCTTTGTAGATATTTCCATGTATATGCAGATAGCTGTGTAGATATTTCCAGTTTCATGCAGAGAGTGGTGTATATATTTCCATCTTCAGATAGAGGTGTATATATTTCCATGTTCATACAGATAGCGGTGTAGATATTTCCAAGTTTATACAGACAGCGGTGAAGATGTATGCATGTTTACACAGATAGCGGTGTGGAGATTTCCATGTTCATACAGAGGGCTGTGCAGATATATCCATGTTCATACAGATAGCGGTGTAGATATTTCCATGTTCATACAGATGGCTGTGTAGATATATCCATGTTCATACCGATTGCGGTGAAGATATTTCCTTGTCCATACAGATAGCGGTGTAGATATTTCCATGTTCATACAGATTGAGGTGTAGCTATTTCCATGTTCATACAGATAGTGGTGTATGTATTTCCATGTTGATACAGATAGCGGTGCAGATATTTCCATGTTCCTACAGATAGCAGTTTAGATATTTCCATGTTCATCCAGGAGGCTGTGTAGATATATCCATGTTCATACAGATGGCGTTGAAGATATTTCCTTGTTTATACAGATAGCGGTGTAGTTATTTCCATGTGTAAAGAGATAGCTGTGTAGATATTTCCATGTATATGCAGATAGCTGTGTGGATAATTCCATTTTCATGCAGATTGCGGTTTAGATATTTCCATGTTCAAACAGACAGCGGTGTAGATATTTCCATGTTCATAGAGATAGCGGTGTAGATATTTCCATGTTCACACAGATAGAGGGGCTGATATTTCCATGTTCATACAGATAGCGGTGCTGATATTTCCATGTTTATACAGGTAGCAGTGTAGATATTTCCATGTTTATACAGGTAGCAGTGTAGATATTTCCATGTTTATACAGAGAGCGGTGTAGATATATCCATGTTTATACAGATAGCGGTGTAGATATCTCCTTCTTAATACAGATGGCGGTGTAGATAATTATATGTTCATACAGATGGCGGTGCAGATATTTCCATGTTCATACAGATGGCGGTGTGGATATTTCCATATTCATACAGATAGCAGTGTAGATATTTCCATGTTTATACAGATAGCGGTGTAGATATTTCCATGTTCATACAGATGGCGGTGCAGATGTTTCAATGTTCATACATATGGCGGTGTAGATATTTCCATGTTCATAGAGATAGCGGTGTAGTTATTTCCATGTGTAAAGAGATAGCTGTGTAGATATTTCCATGTATATGCAGATAGCTCTGTAGATATTTCCATTTTCATGCAGATAGCGGTGTAGATATTTCCATGTTCAAACAGATAGCGGTGTAGATATTTCCATGTTCATACAGATAGCGGTGTAGATATTTCCATGTTTATACAGATTGCGGTGAAGATGTATGCATATTTACTCAGATAGCGGTGTAGATATTTCCATTTTCATACAGATAGCGGTGTAGATATTTCCATGTTCATCCAGATGGCGGTGTAGATATTTCCATGTTCATCCAGATGGCTGTGTAGATATATCCATGTTCATACAGAGAGCTGTGTCGATATTTCCATGTTCATACAGGTAGTGGTGTAGATATTTCATGTTCATACAGAGAGCTGTGTCGATATTTCCATGTTCATACAGGTAGTGGTGTAGATATTTCCATGTTCATACAGATAGCAGTGTAGCTCTTTCCATGTTCATAGAGTTAGCGGTGTAAATATTTCCATGTTCATACAGATAGCGGTGTAGTTATTTCCATGTTCATCCAGATGGCTGTGTAGATATATCCATGTTCATCCAGATGTCTGTGTAGATATATCCATGTTCATACAGATAGCGGTGTAGATATTTCCATGTTCATACAGATAGCGGTGTAGATATTTCCATGTTCATACAGATAACAGTGTAGATATTTCCATGTTCAAACAGATAGCGGTGTAGATATCTCCATCTTAATACAGATGGCGGTGTAGATATTTATATGTTCATACAGATGGCAGTGCAGATATTTCCATGTTCATACAGATGGCGGTGTAGATATTTCCATGTTTATAGAGATAGCGGTGTAGTTATTTCCATGTGTAAAGAGATAGGTTTGTAGATATTTCCATGTATATGCAGAGAGCTGTGTAGATATTTCTATTTTCATGCAGATAGCGGTTTAGATATTTCCATGTTCAAACAGATAGCGGTGTAGATATTTCTATGTTCATCCAGATGGCTGTGTAGATATATCCATGTTCATACAGATAGCGGTGTAGATATTTCCATGTTCATACAGATAGCGGTGTAGATATTTCCATGTTTATACAGATAGTGGTGAAATGTATGCATGTTTACACAGGTAGCGGTGTAGATATTTCCATGTTCATACAGATCGCGGTGTAGATATTTCCATGTTCATCCAGATCGCTGTGTAGATATATCCATATTCATACAGTTGGCGGTGAAGATATCTCCATGTTCATACAGATAGCGGTGTAGATATTTCCATGTTCATACAGATAGCCGTGTAGATATTGCCATGTTCATACAGATAGCGGTGTAGATATTTCCATGTTCACACAGATAGCGGTGTAGATATTTCCATGTTCATACTGATAGCGGTGTAGATATTTCCATGTTCATACAGATAGCGGTTTATATACTTCCATGTTCATACAGATAGTGGTGCTGATATTTCCATGTTTATACAGGTAGCTTTGTAGATATTTCCATGTTTATACAGATAGCGGTGTAGTTATTTCCATGTTTATACAGATAGCGGTGTAGATATTTCCATGTTTCTGCAGATAGCGGTGTAGATATCTCCATCTTAATACAGATGGCGGTGTAGATATTTATATGTTCATACAGATGGCGGTGCAGACATTTCCATGTTCATACACATGGCGGTGTAGATATTTCCATGTTCATACAGATAGCGGTGTAGATATTTCCATGTTCAAACAGATAGCGGTGTAGATATTTCAATGTTCATACAGATAGCGGTGTAGATATTTCCATGTTCATACAGATTGCGGTGTAGATATTTCCATGTTCATCCAGATGGCTGTGTAGATATATCCATGTTCATACAGATAGCGGTGTAGATATATCCATGTTCATACAGATAGCGGTGTAGATATTTCCATGTTTATACAGGCAGCGTGGTAGATATTTCCATGTTTATACAGATAGCGGTGTAGACATCTCCTTGTTAATACAGATGGCGGTGTAGATATTTAGAGGCTCATACAGATGGCGTTGCAGATATTTCCATGTTCATACAGATGGCGGTGTAGCTATTTCCATGTTCATACAGATAACGGTGTAGATATATCCATGTTCATAGAGATAGCGGTGTAGATATTTCCATGTTCATACAGATAGCGGTGCTGATATTTCCAAGTTTATACAGACAGCGGTGAAGATATCTCCATCTTAATACAGATGGCGGTGTAGATATTTATATGTTCATACAGATGGCGGTGCACTTATTTCCATGTTCATACAGATGGCGGTGTAGATATTTCCATGTTTATAGAGATAGCGGTGTAGTTATTTCCATGTGTATAGAGATAGATTTTTAGATATTTCCATGTATATGCAGATAGCTGTGTAGGTATTTCTATTTTCATGCAGATAGCCGTTTAGATATTTCCATGTTCAAACAGATAGCGGTGTTGGTATTTCCATGTTCATACAGATAGCGGTGTAGATATTTCCATGTTTATACAGATAGCGGTGAAGATGTATGCATGTTTTCACAGATAGCGGTGTAGATATTTCCATGTTCATACAGATCGCGGTGTAGATATTTCCATGTTCATTAAGATGGCTGTGTAGACATATCCATGTTCATACAGATGGCGGTGAAGATATTTCCATGTTCATACAGATAGCGGTGTAGATATTTCCAGTTTCATGCAGAGAGTGGTGTATATATTTCCATCTTCAGATAGAGGTGTATATATTTCCATGTTCATACAGATAGCGGTGTAGATATTTCCAAGTTTATACAGACAGCGGTGAAGATGTATGCATGTTTACACAGATAGCGGTGTGGAGATTTCCATGTTCATACAGAGGGCTGTGCAGATATATCCATGTTCATACAGATAGCGGTGTAGATATTTCCATGTTCATACAGATGGCTGTGTAGATATATCCATGTTCATACCGATTGCGGTGAAGATATTTCCTTGTCCATACAGATAGCGGTGTAGATATTTCCATGTTCATACAGATTGAGGTGTAGCTATTTCCATGTTCATACAGATAGTGGTGTATGTATTTCCATGTTGATACAGATAGCGGTGCAGATATTTCCATGTTCCTACAGATAGCAGTTTAGATATTTCCATGTTCATCCAGGAGGCTGTGTAGATATATCCATGTTCATACAGATGGCGTTGAAGATATTTCCTTGTTTATACAGATAGCGGTGTAGTTATTTCCATGTGTAAAGAGATAGCTGTGTAGATATTTCCATGTATATGCAGATAGCTGTGTGGATAATTCCATTTTCATGCAGATTGCGGTTTAGATATTTCCATGTTCAAACAGACAGCGGTGTAGATATTTCCATGTTCATAGAGATAGCGGTGTAGATATTTCCATGTTCACACAGATAGAGGGGCTGATATTTCCATGTTCATACAGATAGCGGTGCTGATATTTCCATGTTTATACAGGTAGCAGTGTAGATATTTCCATGTTTATACAGGTAGCAGTGTAGATATTTCCATGTTTATACAGAGAGCGGTGTAGATATATCCATGTTTATACAGATAGCGGTGTAGATATCTCCTTCTTAATACAGATGGCGGTGTAGATAATTATATGTTCATACAGATGGCGGTGCAGATATTTCCATGTTCATACAGATGGCGGTGTGGATATTTCCATATTCATACAGATAGCAGTGTAGATATTTCCATGTTTATACAGATAGCGGTGTAGATATTTCCATGTTCATACAGATGGCGGTGCAGATGTTTCAATGTTCATACATATGGCGGTGTAGATATTTCCATGTTCATAGAGATAGCGGTGTAGTTATTTCCATGTGTAAAGAGATAGCTGTGTAGATATTTCCATGTATATGCAGATAGCTCTGTAGATATTTCCATTTTCATGCAGATAGCGGTGTAGATATTTCCATGTTCAAACAGATAGCGGTGTAGATATTTCCATGTTCATACAGATAGCGGTGTAGATATTTCCATGTTTATACAGATTGCGGTGAAGATGTATGCATATTTACTCAGATAGCGGTGTAGATATTTCCATTTTCATACAGATAGCGGTGTAGATATTTCCATGTTCATCCAGATGGCGGTGTAGATATTTCCATGTTCATCCAGATGGCTGTGTAGATATATCCATGTTCATACAGAGAGCTGTGTCGATATTTCCATGTTCATACAGGTAGTGGTGTAGATATTTCATGTTCATACAGAGAGCTGTGTCGATATTTCCATGTTCATACAGGTAGTGGTGTAGATATTTCCATGTTCATACAGATAGCAGTGTAGCTCTTTCCATGTTCATAGAGATAGCGGTGTAGATATTTCCATGTTCATACAGATAGCGGTGTAGTTATTTCCATGTTCATCCAGATGGCTGTGTAGATATATCCATGTTCATCCAGATGTCTGTGTAGATATATCCATGTTCATACAGATAGCGGTGTAGATATTTCCATGTTCATACAGATAGCGGTGTAGATATTTCCATGTTCATACAGATAACAGTGTAGATATTTCCATGTTCAAACAGATAGCGGTGCAGATATCTCCATCTTAATACAGATGGCGGTGTAGATATTTATATGTTCATACAGATGGCAGTGCAGATATTTCCATGTTCATACAAATGGCGGTGTAGATATTTCCATGTTTATAGAGATAGCGGTGTAGTTATTTCCATGTGTAAAGAGATAGGTTTGTAGATATTTCCATGTATATGCAGAGAGCTGTGTAGATATTTCTATTTTCATGCAGATAGCGGTTTAGATATTTCCATGTTCAAACAGATAGCGGTGTAGATATTTCTATGTTCATCCAGATGGCTGTGTAGATATATCCATGTTCATACAGATAGCGGTGTAGATATTTCCGTGTTCATACAGATAGCGGTGTAGATATTTCCATGTTTATACAGATAGTGGTGAAATGTATGCATGTTTACACAGGTAGCGGTGTAGATATTTCCATGTTCATACAGATCGCGGTGTAGATATTTCCATGTTCATCCAGATCGCTGTGTAGACATATCCATATTCATACAGTTGGCGGTGAAGATATCTCCATGTTCATACAGATAGCGGTGTAGATATTTCCATGTTCATACAGATAGCCGTGTAGATATTGCCATGTTCATACAGATAGCGGTGTAGATATTTCCATGTTCACACAGATAGCGGTGTAGATATTTCCATGTTCATACTGATAGCGGTGTAGATATTTCCATGTTCATACAGATAGCGGTTTATATACTTCCATGTTCATACAGATAGTGGTGCTGATATTTCCATGTTTATACAGGTAGCTTTGTAGATATTTCCATGTTTATACAGATAGCGGTGTAGTTATTTCCATGTTTATACAGATAGCGGTGTAGATATTTCCATGTTTCTGCAGATAGCGGTGTAGATATCTCCATCTTAATACAGATGGCGGTGTAGATATTTATATGTTCATACAGATGGCGGTGCAGACATTTCCATGTTCATACACATGGCGGTGTAGATATTTCCATGTTCATACAGATAGCGGTGTAGATATTTCCATGTTCAAACAGATAGCGGTGTAGATATTTCAATGTTCATACAGATAGCGGTGTAGATATTTCCATGTTCATACAGATTGCGGTGTAGATATTTCCATGTTCATCCAGATGGCTGTGTAGATATATCCATGTTCATACAGATAGCGGTGTAGATATATCCATGTTCATACAGATAGCGGTGTAGATATTTCCATGTTTATACAGGCAGCGTGGTAGATATTTCCATGTTTATACAGATAGCGGTGTAGACATCTCCTTGTTAATACAGATGGCGGTGTAGATATTTAGAGGCTCATACAGATGGCGTTGCAGATATTTCCATGTTCATACAGATGGCGGTGTAGCTATTCCCATGTTCATACAGATAACGGTGTAGATATATCCATGTTCATAGAGATAGCGGTGTAGATATTTCCATGTTCATACAGATAGCGGTGCTGATATTTCCAAGTTTATACAGACAGCGGTGAAGATATCTCCATCTTAATACAGATGGCGGTGTAGATATTTATATGTTCATACAGACGGCGGTGCACTTATTTCCATGTTCATACAGATGGCGGTGTAGATATTTCCATGTTTATAGAGATAGCGGTGTAGTTATTTCCATGTGTATATAGATAGATTTTTAGATATTTCCATGTATATGCAGATAGCTGTGTAGGTATTTCTATTTTCATGCAGATAGCCGTTTAGATATTTCCATGTTCAAACAGATAGCGGTGTAGGTATTTCCATGTTCATACAGATAGCGGTGTAGATATTTCCATGTTTATACAGATAGCGGTGAAGATGTATGCATGTTTTCACAGATAGCGGTGTAGATATTTCCATGTTCATACAGATCGCGGTGTAGATATTTCCATGTTCATTAAGATGGCTGTGTAGACATATCCATGTTCATACAGATGGCGGTGAAGATATTTCCATGTTCATACAGATAGCGGTGTAGATATTTCCATGTTCATACAGATACCGGTGTAGATATTTCCATGTTGATACAGATGGCTGTGTAGATATATCCATGTTCATACAGATGACGGTGAAGATATTTCCATGTTTATACAGATAGCTGTGTAGATATTTCCATGTATATGCAGATAGCTGTGTAGATATTTCCATTTTCATGCAGACAGCGGTGTAGATATTTCCTTGTTCAAACAGATAGCGGTGTAGATATTTCCAAGTTCATACAGATAGCGGTGTAGATATTTCCATGTTCATACAGATAGCGGTGTATATATTTCCATGTTCATACAGATAGCGGTGTATATATTTCCATGTTCATACAGATAGTGGTGCTGATATTTCCATGTTTATACAGGTAGCGGTGTAGATATTTCCTTGTTTATACAGATAGCGGTGTAGTTATTTCCATGTTTATACAGATAGCGGTTTAGATATTTCCATGTTTATGCAGACAGCGGTGTAGATATCTCCATCTTAATACAGATGGCGGTGTAGATATTTATATGTTCATACAGATGGCGGTGCAGACATTTCCATGTTCATACAGATGGCGGTGTAGATATTTCCATGTTCATACAGATAGCGGTGTAGTTATTTCCATGTTCATCCAGATGGCTGTGTAGATATATCAATGTTCATCCAGATGTCTGTGTAGATATATCCATGTTCATACAGATAGCGGTGTAGATATTTCCATGTTCATACAGATAGCGTTGTAGATATCTCCATCTTAATACAGATGGCGGTGTAGATATTTATATGTTCATACAGATGGCAGTGCAGAAATTTCCATGTTCATACAGATGGCGGTGTGGATATTTCCATGTTTATAGAGATAGCGGTGTAGTTATTTCCATGTGTAAAGAGATAGGTTTGTAGATATTTCCATGTATATGCAGAGAGCTGTGTAGATATTTCTATTTTCATGCAGATAGCGGTTTAGATATTTCCATGTTCAAACAGATAGCGGTGTAGATATTTCTATGTTCATCCAGATGGCTGTGTAGATATATCCATGTTCATACAGATAGCGGTGTAGATATTTCCATGTTCATACAGATAGCGGTGTAGATATTTCCATGTTTATACAGATAGCGGTGAAATGTATGCATGTTTACACAGGTAGCGGTGTAGATATTTCCATGTTAATACAGATCGCGGTGTAGATATTTCCATGTTCATCCAGATCGCTGTGTAGACATATCCATATTCATACAGTTGGCGGTGAAGATATTTCCATGTTCATACAGATTGCGGTGTAGATATTTCCATGTTCATACAGATAGCGGTGTAGATATCTCCATGTTCATACAGATAGCGGTGTAGATATTTCCATGTTCATACAGATAACTGTGTAGTTATTTCCATGTGTAAAGAGATAGCTGTGTAGATATTTCCATGTATATGCAGATAGCTGTTTAGATATTTCCATTTTCATGCAGATAGTGGTTTAGATATTTCCATGTTCATACAGATAGCGGTGTAGATATTTCCATGTTCATAGAGATAGCGGTGTAGATATTTCCATGTTCATACAGATAGAGGGGCTGATATTTCCATGTTCATACAGATAGTGGTTCTGATATTTCCATGTTTATACAGGTAGAGGTGTAGATATTTCCATGTTTATACAGATAGCAGTGTAGATATTTCCATGTTCATACAGATAGCGGTGTAGTTATTTCCATGTTCATACAGATAGCGGTGATGATATTTCCATGTTTATACAGGTAGCGGTGTAGATATTTCCATGTTTATACAGATAGCGGTGTAGATATTTCCATGTTTATACAGATAGCGGTGTAGATATTTCCATGATTATGCAGATAGCGGTGTAGATATCTCCATCTTAATACAGATGGCTGTGTAGATATTTATATGTTCATACAGATGGAGTTGCAGATATTACCATGTTCATACAGATTGCGGTGTAGATATTTCTATGTTCTTACAGATAGCGGTGTAGTTATTTCCATGTGTAAAGAGATAGCTGTGTAGATATTTCCATGTATATGCAGATAGCAGAGTAGATATTTCCATTTTCAAGCAGATAGCGGTGTAGATATTTCCATGTTCAAACAGATAGCGGTGTAGATATTTCCATGTTCATACAGATAGCGGTGTAGATATTTCCATGTTCATACAGATGGCTGTGTAGATATATCCATGTTCATACAGATAGCGGTGTAGATATATCCATGTTCATACAGATAGCGGTGTAGATATTTCCATGTTTATACAGGCAGCGTAGTAGATATTTCCATGTTTATACAGATAGCGGTGTAGGTATCTCCTTGTTAATACAGATGGCGGTGTAGATATTTAGAGGCTCATACAGATGGCGTTGCAGATATTTCCATGTTCATACAGATGGCGGTGTAGCTATTTCCATGTTCATACAGATAGCGGTGTAGATATATCCATGTTCATAGAGATAGCGTTGTAGATATTTCCATGTTCATACAGATAGCGGTGCTGATATTTCCAAGTTTATACAGACAGCGGTGAAGATATCTCCATCTTAATACAGATGGCGGTGTAGATATTTATATGTTCATACAGACGGCGGTGCACTTATTTCCATGTTCATACAGATGGCGGTGTAGATATTTCCATGTTTATAGAGATAGCGGTGTAGTTATTTCCATGTGTATATAGATAGATTTTTAGATATTTCCATGTATATGCAGATAGCTGTGTAGGTATTTCTATTTTCATGCAGATAGCCGTTTAGATATTTCCATGTTCAAACAGATAGCGGTGTAGGTATTTCCATGTTCATACAGATAGCGGTGTAGATATTTCCATGTTTATACAGATAGCGGTGAAGATGTATGCATGTTTTCACAGATAGCGGTGTAGATATTTCCATGTTCATACAGATCGCGGTGTAGATATTTCCATGTTCATTAAGATGGCTGTGTAGACATATCCATGTTCATACAGATGGCGGTGAAGATATTTCCATGTTCATACAGATAGCGGTGTAGATATTTCCATGTTCATACAGATACCGGTGTAGATATTTCCATGTTGATACAGATGGCTGTGTAGATATATCCATGTTCATACAGATGACGGTGAAGATATTTCCATGTTTTTACAGATAGCTGTGTAGATATTTCCATGTATATGCAGATAGCTGTGTAGATATTTCCATTTTCATGCAGACAGCGGTGTAGATATTTCCTTGTTCAAACAGATAGCGGTGTAGATATTTCCAAGTTCATACAGATAGCGGTGTAGATATTTCCATGTTCATACAGATAGCGGTGTATATATTTCCATGTTCATACAGATAGCGGTGTATATATTTCCATGTTCATACAGATAGTGGTGCTGATATTTCCATGTTTATACAGGTAGCGGTGTAGATATTTCCTTGTTTATACAGATAGCGGTGTAGTTATTTCCATGTTTATACAGATAGCGGTTTAGATATTTCCATGTTTATGCAGACAGCGGTGTAGATATCTCCATCTTAATACAGATGGCGGTGTAGATATTTATATGTTCATACAGATGGCGGTGCAGACATTTCCATGTTCATACAGATGGCGGTGTAGATATTTCCATGTTCATACAGATAGCGGTGTAGTTATTTCCATGTTCATCCAGATGGCTGTGTAGATATATCCATGTTCATCCAGATGTCTGTGTAGATATATCCATGTTCATACAGATAGCGGTGTAGATATTTCCATGTTCATACAGATAGCGGTGTAGATATCTCCATCTTAATACAGATGGCGGTGTAGATATTTATATGTTCATACAGATGGCAGTGCAGATATTTCCATGTTTATAGAGATAGCGGTGTAGTTATTTCCATGTGTATATAGATAGATTTTTAGATATTTCCATGTATATGCAGATAGCTGTGTAGGTATTTCTATTTTCATGCAGATAGCCGTTTAGATATTTCCATGTTCAACCAGATAGCGGTGTAGGTATTTCCATGTTCATACAGATAGCGGTGTAGATATTTCCATGTTTATACAGATAGCGGTGAAGATGTATGCATGTTTTCACAGATAGCGGTGTAGATATTTCCATGTTCATACAGATCGCGGTGTAGATATTTCCATGTTCATTAAGATGGCTGTGTAGACATATCCATGTTCATACAGATGGCGGTGAAGATATTTCCATGTTCATACAGATAGCGGTGTAGATATTTCCATGTTCATACAGATACCGGTGTAGATATTTCCATGTTGATACAGATGGCTGTGTAGATATATCCATGTTCATACAGATGACGGTGAAGATATTTCCATGTTTATACAGATAGCTGTGTAGATATTTCCATGTATATGCAGATAGCTGTGTAGATATTTCCATTTTCATGCAGACAGCGGTGTAGATATTTCCTTGTTCAAACAGATAGCGGTGTAGATATTTCCAAGTTCATACAGATAGCGGTGTAGATATTTCCATGTTCATACAGATAGCGGTGTATATATTTCCATGTTCATACAGATAGCGGTGTATATATTTCCATGTTCATACAGATAGTGGTGCTGATATTTCCATGTTTATACAGGTAGCGGTGTAGATATTTCCTTGTTTATACAGATAGCGGTGTAGTTATTTCCATGTTTATACAGATAGCGGTTTAGATATTTCCATGTTTATGCAGACAGCGGTGTAGATATCTCCATCTTAATACAGATGGCGGTGTAGATATTTATATGTTCATACAGATGGCGGTGCAGACATTTCCATGTTCATACAGATGGCGGTGTAGATATTTCCATGTTCATACAGATAGCGGTGTAGTTATTTCCATGTTCATCCAGATGGCTGTGTAGATATATCCATGTTCATCCAGATGTCTGTGTAGATATATCCATGTTCATACAGATAGCGGTGTAGATATTTCCATGTTCATACAGATAGCGGTGTAGATATCTCCATCTTAATACAGATGGCGGTGTAGATATTTATATGTTGATACAGATGGCAGTGCAGATATTTCCATGTTCATACAGATGGCGGTGTAGATATTTCCATGTTTATAGAGATAGCGGTGTAGTTATTTCCATGTGTAAAGAGATAGGTTTGTAGATATTTCCATGTATATGCAGAGAGCTGTGTAGATATTTCTATTTTCATGCAGATAGCGGTTTAGATATTTCCATGTTCAAACAGATAGCGGTGTAGATATTTCTATGTTCATCCAGATGGCTGTGTAGATATATCCATGTTCATACAGATAGCGGTGTAGATATTTCCATGTTCATACAGATAGCGGTGTAGATATTTCCATGTTTATACAGATAGCGGTGAAATGTATGCATGTTTACACAGGTAGCGGTGTAGATATTTCCATGTTAATACAGATCGCGGTGTAGATATTTCCATGTTCATCCAGATCGCTGTGTAGACATATCCATATTCATACTGTTGGCGGTGAAGATATTTCCATGTTCATACAGATTGCGGTGTAGATATTTCCATGTTCATACAGATAGCGGTGTAGATATCTCCATGTTCATACAGATAGCGGTGTAGATATTTCCATGTTCATACAGATAACTGTGTAGATATTTCCATGTGTAAAGAGATAGCTGTGTAGATATTTCCATGTATATGCAGATAGCTGTTTAGATATTTCCATTTTCATGCAGATAGTGGTTTAGATATTTCCATGTTCAAACAGATAGCGGTGTAGATATTTCCATGTTCATAGAGATAGCGGTGTAGATATTTCCATGTTCATACAGATAGAGGGGCTGATATTTCCATGTTCATACAGATAGTGGTTCTGATATTTCCATGTTTATACAGGTAGAGGTGTAGATATTTCCATGTTTATACAGATAGCAGTGTAGATATTTCCATGTTCATACAGATAGCGGTGTAGTTATTTCCATGTTCATACAGATAGCGGTGATGATATTTCCATGTTTATACAGGTAGCGGTGTAGATATTTCCATGTTTATACAGATAGCGGTGTAGATATTTCCATGTTTATACAGATAGCGGTGTAGATATTTCCATGATTATGCAGATAGCGGTGTAGATATCTCCATCTTAATACAGATGGCTGTGTAGATATTTATATGTTCATACAGATGGAGTTGCAGATATTACCATGTTCATACAGATTGCGGTGTAGATATTTCTATGTTCTTACAGATAGCGGTGTAGTTATTTCCATGTGTAAAGAGATAGCTGTGTAGATATTTCCATGTATATGCAGATAGCAGAGTAGATATTTCCATTTTCAAGCAGATAGCGGTGTAGATATTTCCATGTTCAAACAGATAGCGGTGTAGATATTTCCATGTTCATACAGATAGCGGTGTAGATATTTCCATGTTCATACAGATGGCTGTGTAGATATATCCATGTTCATACAGATAGCGGTGTAGATATATCCATGTTCATACAGATAGCGGTGTAGATATTTCCATGTTTATACAGGCAGCGTAGTAGATATTTCCATGTTTATACAGATAGCGGTGTAGGTATCTCCTTGTTAATACAGATGGCGGTGTAGATATTTAGAGGCTCATACAGATGGCGTTGCAGATATTTCCATGTTCATACAGATGGCGGTGTAGCTATTTCCATGTTCATACAGATAGCGGTGTAGATATATCCATGTTCATAGAGATAGCGTTGTAGATATTTCCATGTTTATACAGATAGCGGTGCTGATATTTCCAAGTTTATACAGATAGCGGTGAAGATATCTCCATCTTAATACAGATGGCGGTGTAGATATTTATATGTTCATACAGACGGCGGTGCACTTATTTCCATGTTCATACAGATGGCGGTGTAGATATTTCCATGTTTATAGAGATAGCGGTGTAGTTATTTCCATGTGTATAGAGATAGATTTTTAGATATTTCCATGTATATGCAGATAGCTGTGTAGGTATTTCTATTTTCATGCAGATAGCCGTTTAGATATTTCCATGTTCAAACAGATAGCGGTGTAGGTATTTCCATGTTCATACAGGTAGCGGTGGGGATATTTCCATGTTTATACAGATAGCGGTGAAGATGTATGCATGTTTTCACAGATAGCGGTGTAGATATTTCCATGTTCATACAGATCGCGGTGTAGATATTTCCATGTTCATTAAGATGGCTGTGTAGACATATCCATGTTCATACAGATGGCGGTGAAGACATTTCCATGTTCATACAGATAGCGGTGTAGATATTTCCATGTTCATACATATATCGGTGTAGATATTTCCATGTTCATACAGATGGCTGTGTAGATATATCCATGTTCATACAGATGACGGTGAAGATATTTCCATGTTTATACAGATAGCTTTGTAGATATTTCCATGTATATGCAGATAGCTGTGTAGATATTTCCATTTTCATGCAGACAGCGGTGTAGATATTTCCTTGTTCAAACAGATAGTGGTGTAGATATTTCCATGTTCATACAGATAGCGGTGTAGATATTTCCATGTTCATACAGATAGCGGTGTAGATATTTCCATGTTTATGCAGACAGCGGTGTAGATATCTCCATCTTAATACAGATGGCGGTGTAGATATTTATATGTTCATACAGATGGCGGTGCAGACATTTCCATGTTCATACAGATGGCGGTGTAGATATTTCCATGTTCATACAGATAGCGGTGTAGTTATTTCCATGTGTAAAGAGATAGCTGTGTAGATATTTCCATGTATATGCAGATAGCTGTGTAGATATTTCCATTTTCATACAGATAGCGGTGTAGATATTTCCATGTTCATACAGATAACGGTGTAGATATTTCCATGTTCATACAGACAGCGGTGTAGATATTTCCATGTTTATACAGACTGCGGTGAAGATATATGCATGTTTACACAGATAGCGGTGTAGATATTTCCATGTTCATTCAGATGGCTGTGTAGACATTTCCATGTTTATACAGATAGCGGTGTAGATATTTCCATGTTCATACAGATAGCGGTGTAGATATTTCCAAGTTCATCCAGATGGCTGTGTAGATATATCCATATTCATACAGATAGCGGTGTAGATATTTCCATGTTCATACAGATAGCGGTGTAGATATTTCCATGTCCATCCAGATGGCTGTGTAGATATATCCATGTTCATACAGATAGAGGTGTAGTTATTTCCATGTTCATACAGATAGTGGTGTAGATATTTCCATGTTCATGCAGACAGCGGTGTAGCTATTTCCATCTTCATACAGACAGCGGTGTATATATTTCCATGTTCGTACCGATAGCGGTGTAGATATTTCCATGTTCATACAGATAGCTGTGCTATTTCCATGTTTGTACAGGTAGCGGTGTAGATATTTCCATGTTTATACAGATAGCGGGGTAGATATTTCCATGTTTATACAGATAGCGGTGTAGATATTTCCAGGTTTATACAGATAGTGGTGCAGATATCTCCTTCTTAATACAGATGGCGGTGTAGATATATGTTCATACAGATGGCGGTGCAGATATTTCCATGTTCATACAGATGGCGGTGTAGATATTTCCATGTTTTTAAAGATAGCGTTGTAGTTATTTCCATGTGTAAAGAGATAGGTTTGTAGATATTTCCATGTATATGCAGAGAGCTGTGTAGATATTTCTATTTTCATGCAGATAGCGGTTTAGATATTTCCATGTTGAAACAGATAGCGGTTTAGATATTTCTATGTTCATCCAGATGGCTGTGTAGATATATCCATGTTCATACAGATAGCGGTGTGGATATTTCCATGTTTATACAGATAGCGGTGAAGATGTATGCATGTTTTCACAGATAGCGGTGTAGATATTTCCATGTTCATACAGATCGCGGTGTAGATATTTCCATGTTCATTAAGATGGCTGTGTAGACATATCCATGTTCATACAGATGGCGGTGAAGACATTTCCATGTTCATACAGATAGCGGTGTAGATATTTCCATGTTCATACATATATCGGTGTAGATATTTCCATGTTCATACAGATGGCTGTGTAGATATATCCATGTTCATACAGATGACGGTGAAGATATTTCCATGTTTATACAGATAGCTTTGTAGATATTTCCATGTATATGCAGATAGCTGTGTAGATATTTCCATTTTCATGCAGACAGCGGTGTAGATATTTCCTTGTTCAAACAGATAGTGGTGTAGATATTTCCATGTTCATACAGATAGCGGTGTAGATATTTCCATGTTCATACAGATAGCGGTGTAGATATTTCCATGTTTATGCAGACAGCGGTGTAGATATCTCCATCTTAATACAGATGGCGGTGTAGATATTTATATGTTCATACAGATGGCGGTGCAGACATTTCCATGTTCATACAGATGGCGGTGTAGATATTTCCATGTTCATACAGATAGCGGTGTAGTTATTTCCATGTGTAAAGAGATAGCTGTGTAGATATTTCCATGTATATGCAGATAGCTGTGTAGATATTTCCATTTTCATACAGATAGCGGTGTAGATATTTCCATGTTCATACAGATAACGGTGTAGATATTTCCATGTTCATACAGACAGCGGTGTAGATATTTCCATGTTTATACAGACTGCGGTGAAGATATATGCATGTTTACACAGATAGCGGTGTAGATATTTCCATGTTCATTCAGATGGCTGTGTAGACATTTCCATGTTTATACAGATAGCGGTGTAGATATTTCCATGTTCATACAGATAGCGGTGTAGATATTTCCAAGTTCATCCAGATGGCTGTGTAGATATATCCATATTCATACAGATAGCGGTGTAGATATTTCCATGTTCATACAGATAGCGGTGTAGATATTTCCATGTCCATCCAGATGGCTGTGTAGATATATCCATGTTCATACAGATAGAGGTGTAGTTATTTCCATGTTCATACAGATAGTGGTGTAGATATTTCCATGTTCATGCAGATAGCGGTGTAGCTATTTCCATCTTCATACAGACAGCGGTGTATATATTTCCATGTTCGTACCGATAGCGGTGTAGATATTTCCATGTTCATACAGATAGCTGTGCTATTTCCATGTTTGTACAGGTAGCGGTGTAGATATTTCCATGTTTATACAGATAGCGGTGTAGATATTTCCATGTTTATACAGATAGCGGTGTAGATATTTCCAGGTTTATACAGATAGTGGTGCAGATATCTCCTTCTTAATACAGATGGCGGTGTAGATATATGTTCATACAGATGGCGGTGCAGATATTTCCATGTTCATACAGATGGCGGTGTAGATATTTCCATGTTTTTAAAGATAGCGGTGTAGTTATTTCCATGTGTAAAGAGATAGGTTTGTAGATATTTCCATGTATATGCAGAGAGCTGTGTAGATATTTCTATTTTCATGCAGATAGCGGTTTAGATATTTCCATGTTGAAACAGATAGCGGTTTAGATATTTCTATGTTCATCCAGATGGCTGTGTAGATATATCCATGTTCATACAGATAGCGGTGTAGATATTTCCATGTTCATACAGATAGCGGTGTAGATATTTCCATGTTTATACAGATAGCGGTGAAATGTATGCATGTTTACACAGGTAGCGGTGTAGATATTTCCATGTTCATACAGATCGCGGTGTAGATATTTCCATGTTCATCCAGATCGCTGTGTAGACATATCCATATTCATACAGTTGGCGGTGAAGATATTTCCATGTTCATACAGATAGCGGTGTAGATATTTCCATGTTCATCCAGATCGCTGTGTAGACATATCCATATTCATACAGATGGCGGTGAAGATATTTCCATGTTCATACAGATTGCGGTGTAGATATTTCCATGTTCATACAGATAGCGGTGTAGATATCTCCATGTTCATACATATAACTGTGTAGTTATTTCCATGTGTAAAGAGATAGCTGTGTAGATATTTCCATGTATATGCAGATAGCTGTGTAGATATTTCCATTTTCATGCAGATAGCGGTTTAGATATTTCCATGTTCAAACAGATAGCGGTGTAGATATTTCCATGTTCATAGAGATAGCGGTGTAGATATTTCCATGTTCATACAGATAGAGGGGCTGATATTTCCATGTTCATACAGATAGCGGTTCTGATATTTCCATGTTTATGCCGGTAGAGGTGTAGATATTTCCATGTTTATACAGATAGCAGTGTAGATATTTCCATGTTCATACAGATAGCGGTGTAGCTATTCCCATGTTCATACAGATAGTGGTGTAGATATTTCCATGTTCATCCAGATGGCTGTGTAGATATTTCCATGTTCATACAGATAGCGGTGTAGATATTTCCATGTTTATACAGGCAGCGTAGTAGATATTTCCATGTTTGTACAGATAGCGGTGTAGGTATTTCCTTGTTAATACAGATGGCGGTGTAGATATTTAGAGGCTCATACAGATGGCGTTGCAGATATTTCCATGTTCATACAGATGGCGGTGTAGCTATTTCCATGTTCATACAGATAGCGGTGTAGATATATCCATGTTCATAGAGATAGCGTTGTAGATATTTCCATGTTTATACAGATAGCGGTGCTGATATTTCCAAGTTTATGCAGATAGCGGTGAAGATATCTCCATCTTAATACAGATGGCGGTGTAGATATTTATATGTTCATACAGACGGCGGTGCACTTATTTCCATGTTCATACACATGGCGGTGTAGATATTTCCATGTTTATAGATATAGCGGTGTAGTTATTTCCATGTGTATAGAGATAGATTTTTAGATATTTCCATGTATATGCAGATAGCTGTGTAGGTATTTCTATTTTCATGCAGATAGCCGTTTAGATATTTCCATGTTCAAACAGATAGCGGTGTAGGTATTTCCATGTTCATACAGGTAGCGGGGTGGATATTTCCATGTTTATACAGATAGTGGTGAAGATGTATGCATGTTTTCACAGATAGCGGTGTAGATATTTCCATGTTCATACAGATCGCGGTGTAGATATTTCCATGTTCATTAAGATGGCTGTGTAGACATATCCATGTTCATACAGATGGCGGTGAAGACATTTCCATGTTCATACAGATAGCGGTGTAGATATTTCCATGTTCATACATATATCGGTGTAGATATTTCCATGTTCATACAGATGGCTGTGTAGATATATCCATGTTCATACAGATGACGGTGAAGATATTTCCATGTTTATACAGATAGCTTTGTAGATATTTCCATGTATATGCAGATAGCTGTGTAGATATTTCCATTTTCATGCAGACAGCGGTGTAGATATTTCCTTGTTCAAACAGATAGTGGTGTAGATATTTCCATGTTCATACAGATAGCGGTGTAGATATTTCCATGTTCATACAGATAGCGGTGTAGATATTTCCATGTTTATGCAGACAGCGGTGTAGATATCTCCATCTTAATACAGATGGCGGTGTAGATATTTATATGTTCATACAGATGGCGGTGCAGACATTTCCATGTTCATACAGATGGCGGTGTAGATATTTCCATGTTCATACAGATAGCGGTGTAGTTATTTCCATGTGTAAAGAGATAGCTGTGTAGATATTTCCATGTATATGCAGATAGCTGTGTAGATATTTCCATTTTCATACAGATAGCGGTGTAGATATTTCCATGTTCATACAGATAACGGTGTAGATATTTCCATGTTCATACAGACAGCGGTGTAGATATTTCCATGTTTATACAGACTGCGGTGAAGATATATGCATGTTTACACAGATAGCGGTGTAGATATTTCCATGTTCATTCAGATGGCTGTGTAGACATTTCCATGTTTATACAGATAGCGGTGTAGATATTTCCATGTTCATACAGATAGCGGTGTAGATATTTCCAAGTTCATCCAGATGGCTGTGTAGATATATCCATATTCATACAGATAGCGGTGTAGATATTTCCATGTTCATACAGATAGCGGTGTAGATATTTCCATGTCCATCCAGATGGCTGTGTAGATATATCCATGTTCATACAGATAGAGGTGTAGTTATTTCCATGTTCATACAGATAGTGGTGTAGATATTTCCATGTTCATGCAGATAGCGGTGTAGCTATTTCCATCTTCATACAGACAGCGGTGTATATATTTCCATGTTCGTACCGATAGCGGTGTAGATATTTCCATGTTCATACAGATAGCTGTGCTATTTCCATGTTTATACAGGTAGCGGTGTAGATATTTCCATGTTTATGCAGATAGCGGGGTAGATATTTCCATGTTTATACAGATAGCGGTGTAGATATTTCCAGGTTTATACAGATAGTGGTGCAGATATCTCCTTCTTAATACAGATGGCGGTGTAGATATATGTTCATACAGATGGCGGTGCAGATATTTCCATGTTCATACAGATGGCGGTGTAGATATTTCCATGTTTTTAAAGATAGCGGTGTAGTTATTTCCATGTGTAAAGAGATAGGTTTGTAGATATTTCCATGTATATGCAGAGAGCTGTGTAGATATTTCTATTTTCATGCAGATAGCGGTTTAGATATTTCCATGTTGAAACAGATAGCGGTGTAGATATTTCTATGTTCATCCAGATGGCTGTGTAGATATATCCATGTTCATACAGATAGCGGTGTAGATATTTCCATGTTCATACAGATAGCGGTGTAGATATTTCCACGTTTATACAGATAGCGGTGAAATGTATGCATGTTTACACAGGTAGCGGTGTAGATATTTCCATGTTCATACAGATCGCGGTGTAGATATTTCCATGTTCATCCAGATCGCTGTGTAGACATATCCATATTCATACAGTTGGCGGTGAAGATATTTCCATGTTCATACAGATAGCGGTGTAGATATTTCCATGTTCATCCAGATCGCTGTGTAGACATATCCATATTCATACAGATGGCGGTGAAGATATTTCCATGTTCATACAGATTGCGGTGTAGATATTTCCATGTTCATACAGATAGCGGTGTAGATATCTCCATGTTCATACAGATAACTGTGTAGTTATTTCCATGTGTAAAGAGATAGCTGTGTAGATATTTCCATGTATATGCAGATAGCTGTGTAGATATTTCCATTTTCATGCAGATAGCGGTTTAGATATTTCCATGTTCAAACAGATAGCGGTGTAGATATTTCCATGTTCATAGAGATAGCGGTGTAGATATTTCCATGTTCATAGAGATAGAGGGGCTGATATTTCCATGTTCATACAGATAGCGGTTATGATATTTCCATGTTTATGCCGGTAGAGGTGTAGATATTTCCATGTTTATACAGATAGCAGTGTAGATATTTCCATGTTCATACAGATAGCGGTGTTGCTATTCCCATGTTCATACAGATAGTGGTGTAGATATTTCCATGTTCATCCAGATGGCTGTGTAGATATTTCCATGTTCATACAGATAGCGGTGATGATATTTCCATGTTTATACAGGTAGCGGTGTAGATATTTCCATGTTTATACAGATAGCGGTGTAGATATTTCCATGTTTATACAGATAGCGGTGTAGATATTTCCATGTTTATGCAGATAGCGGTGTAGATATCTCCATCTTAATACAGATGGCTGTGTAGATATTTATATGTTCATACAGATGGAGTTGCAGATATTTCCATGTTCATACAGATTGCGGTGTAGATATTTCTATGTTCATACAGATAGCGGTGTAGTTATTTCCATGTGTAAAGAGATAGCTGTGTAGATATTTCCATGTATATGCAGATAGCAGAGTAGATATTTCCATTTTCAAGCAGATAGCGGTGTAGATATTTCCATGTTCAAACAGATAGCGGTGTAGATATTTCCATGTTCATACAGATAGCGGTGTAGATATTTCCATGTTCATACAGATTGCGGTGTAGATATTTCCATGTTCATCCAGATGGCTGTGTAGATATATCCATGTTCATACAGATAGCGGTGTAGATATATCCATGTTAATACAGATAGCGGTGTAGATATTTCCGTGTTTATACAGGCAGCGTAGTAGATATATCCATGTTTATACAGATAGCGGTGTAGATATCTCCTTGTTAATACAGATGGCGTTGTAGATATTTAGAGGCTCATACAGATGGCGTTGCAGATATTTCCATGTTCATACAGATGGCGGTGTAGCTATTTCCATGTTCATACAGATAGCGGTGTAGATATATCCATGTTCATAGAGATAGCGGTGTAGATATTTCCATGTTCATACAGATAGCGGTGCTGATATTTCCAAGTTTATACAGATAGCGGTGAAGATATCTCCATCTTAATACAGATGGCGGTGTAGATATTTATATGTTCATACAGACGGCGGTGCACTTATTTCCATGTTCATACAGATGGTGTAGATATTTCCATGTTTATAGAGATAGCGGTGTAGTTATTTCCATGTGTATAGAGATAGATTTTTAGATATTTCCATGTATATGCAGATAGCTGTGTAGCTATTTCTATTTTCATGCAGATAGCCGTATAGATATTTCCATGTTCAAACAGATAGCGGTGTAGGTATTTCCATGTTCATACAGATAGCGGTGTAGGTATTTCCATGTTTATACAGATAGCGGTGAAGATGTATGCATGTTTTCACAGATAGCGGTGTAGATATTTCCATGTTCATACAGATCGCGGTGTAGATATTTCCATGTTCATTAAGATGGCTGTGTAGACATATCCATGTTCATACAGATGGCGGTGAAGATATTTCCATGTTCATACAGATAGCGGTGTAGATATTTCCATGTTCATACAGATATCGGTGTAGATATTTCCATGTTCATACAGATGGCTGTGTAGATATATCCATGTTCATACAGATGACGGTGAAGATATTTCCATGTTCATACAGATAGCGGTGTAGATATTTCCATGTTAATACAG
Organism: Gorilla gorilla gorilla; assembly: GCF_029281585.2. Classification (NCBI taxonomy): domain Eukaryota; kingdom Metazoa; phylum Chordata; class Mammalia; order Primates; family Hominidae; genus Gorilla; species Gorilla gorilla. The sequence goes on along the minus strand of NC_073231.2, from coordinate 3,057,656 downwards.
ATAGCGGTGTAGATATTTCCATGTTCATACCGATAGCGGTGCTGATATTTCCATGTTTATAAAGGAAGCGGTGTAGATATTTCCAAGTTTATACAGATAGCAGTGTAGATATTTCCATGTTCATACAGATAGCGGTGTAGCTATTTCCATGTTCATACAGATAGTGGTGTAGATATTTCCATGTTCATCCAGATGGCTGTGTAGATATTTCCATGTTCATACAGATAGCGGTGATGATATTTCCATGTTTATACAGATAGCGGTGTAGATATTTCCATGTTTATACAGATAGCGGTGTAGATATTTCCATGTTTATACAGATAGCGGTGTAGATATTTCCATGTTTATGCAGATAGCGGTGTAGATATCTCCATCTTAATACAGATGGCTGTGTAGATATTTATATGTTCATACAGATGGAGTTGCAGATATTTCCATGTTCATACAGATTGCGGTGTAGATATTTCTATGTTGATACAGATAGCGGTGAAGATGTATGCATGTTTCCACAGATAGCGGTGTAGATATTTCCATGTTCAAACAGATAGCGGTGTAGATATTTCCATGTTCATACAGATATCGGTGTAGATATTTCCATGTTCATACAGATGGCTGTGTAGATATATCCATGTTCATACAGATGACGGTGAAGATATTTCCATGTTCATACAGATAGCGGTGTAGATATTTCCATGTTAATACAGATAGCGGTGTAGATATTTCCATGTTCATACCGATAGCGGTGCTGATATTTCCATGTTTATAAAGGAAGCGGTGTAGATATTTCCATGTTTATACAGACAGCAGAGTAGATATTTCCATTTTCAAGCAGATAGCGGTGTAGACATTTCCATTTTCAAACAGATAGCGGTGTAGATATTGCCATGTTCATACAGATAGCGGTGTCGATATTTCCATGTTCATACAGATTGCGGTGTAGATATTTCCATGTTCATCCAGATGGCTGTGTAGATATATCCATGTTCATACAGATAGCGGTGTAGATATATCCATGTTCATACAGATAGCGGTGTAGATATTTCCATGTTTATACAGGCAGCGTAGTAGATATTTCCATGTTTATACAGATAGCTGTGTAGATATCTCCTTGTTAATACAGATGGCGGTGTAGATATTTAGAGGCTCATACAGATGGCGTTGCAGATATTTCCATGTTCATACAGATGGCGGTGTAGCTATTTCCATGTTCATACAGATAGCGGTGTAGATATATCCATGTTCATAGAGATAGCGGTGTAGATATTTCCATGTTTATACAGATAGAGGTGCTGATATTTCCAAGTTTATACAGATAGCGGTGAAGATATCTCCATCTTAATACAGATGGCGGTGTAGATATTTATATGTTCATACAGACGGCGGTGCACTTATTTCCATGTTCATACAGATGGCGGTGTAGATATTTCCATGTTTATAGAGATAGCGGTGTAGTTATTTCCATGTGTATAGAGATAGATTTTTAGATATTTCCATGTATATGCAGATAGCTGTGTAGGTATTTCTATTTTCATGCAGATTGCCGTTTAGATATTTCCATGTTCAAACAGATAGCGGTGTAGGTATTTCCATGTTCATACAGGTAGCGGTGTAGATATTTCCATGTTAATACAGATAGCGGTGAAGATGTATGCATGTTTTCACAGATAGCGGTGTAGATATTTCCATGTTCATACAGATCGCGGTGTAGATATTTCCATGTTCATTAAGATGGCTTTGTAGACATATCCATGTTCATACAGATGGCGGTGAAGACATTTCCATGTTCATACAGATAGCGGTGTAGATATTTCCATGTTCATACAGATATCGGTGTAGATATTTCCATGTTCATACAGATGGCTGTGTAGATATATCCATGTTCATACAGATGACGGTGAAGATATTTCCATGTTTATACAGATAGCTTTGTAGATATTTCCATGTATATGCAGATAGCTGTGTAGATATTTCCATTTTCATGCAGACAGCGGTGTAGATATTTCCTTGTTCAAACAGATAGTGGTGTAGATATTTCCATGTTCATACAGATAGCGGTGTAGATATTTCCATGTTCATACAGATAGCGGTGTAGATATTTCCATGTTTATGCAGACAGCGGTGTAGATATCTCCATCTTAATACAGATGGCGGTGTAGATATTTATATGTTCATACAGATGGCTGTGCAGACATTTCCATGTTCATACAGATGGCGGTGTAGATATTTCCATGTTCATACAGATAGCGGTGTAGTTATTTCCATGTGTAAAGAGATAGCTGTGTAGATATTTCCATGTATATGCAGATTGCTGTGTAGATATTTCCATTTTCATACAGATAGCGGTGTAGATATTTCCATGTTCATACAGATAACGGTGTAGATATTTCCATGTTCATACAGACAGCGGTGTAGATATTTCCATGTTTATACAGACTGCGGTGAAGATATATGCATGTTTACACAGATAGCGGTGTAGATATTTCCATGTTCATTCAGATGGCTGTGTAGACATTTCCATGTTTATACAGATAGCGGTGTAGATATTTCCATGTTCATACAGATAGCGGTGTAGATATTTCCAAGTTCATCCAGATGGCTGTGTAGGTATATCCATATTCATACAGATAGCGGTGTAGATATTTCCATGTTCATACTGATAGCGGTGTAGATATTTCCATGTCCATCCAGATGGCTGTGTAGATATATCCATGTTCATACAGATAGAGGTGTAGTTATTTCCATGTTCATACAGATAGTGGTGTAGATATTTCCATGTTCATGCAGATAGCGGTGTAGCTATTTCCATCTTCATACAGACAGCGGTGTATATATTTCCATGTTCGTACAGATAGCGGTGTAGATATTTCCATGTTCATGCAGATAGCTGTGCTATTTCCATGTTTATACAGGTAGCGGTGTAGATATTTCCATGTTTATACAGATAGCGGGGTAGATATTTCCATGTTTATACAGATAGCGGTGTAGATATTTCCAGGTTTATACAGATAGTGGTGCAGATATCTCCCTCTTAATACAGATGGCGGTGTAGATATATGTTCATACAGATGGCGGTGCAGATATTTCCATGTTCATACAGATGGCGGTGTAGATATTTCCATGTTTTTAAAGATAGCGGTGTAGTTATTTCCATGTGTAAAGAGATAGGTTTGTAGATATTTCCATGTATATGCAGAGAGCTGTGTAGATATTTCTATTTTCATGCAGATAGCGGTTTAGATATTTCCATGTTGAAACAGATAGCGGTGTAGATATTTCTATGTTCATCCAGATGGCTGTGTAGATATATCCATGTTCATACAGATAGCGGTGTAGATATTTCCATGTTCATACAGATAGCGGTGTAGATATTTCCATGTTTATACAGATAGCGGTGAAATGTATGCATGTTTACACAGGTAGCGGTGTAGATATTTCCATGTTCATACAGATCGCGGTGTAGATATTTCCATGTTCATCCAGATCGCTGTGTAGACATATCCATATTCATACAGATGGCGGTGAAGATATTTCCATGTTCATACAGATAGCGGTGTAGATATTTCCATGTTCATCCAGATCGCTGTGTAGACATATCCATATTCATACAGATGGCGGTGAAGATATTTCCATGTTCATACAGATTGCGGTGTAGATATTTCCATGTTCATACAGATAGCGGTGTAGATATCTCCATGTTCATACAGATAACTGTGTAGTTATTTCCATGTGTAAAGAGATAGCTGTGTAGATATTTCCATGTATATGCAGATAGCTGTGTAGATATTTCCATTTTCATGCAGATAGCGGTTTAGATATTTCCATGTTCAAACAGATAGCGGTGTAGATATTTCCATGTTCATAGAGATAGCGGTGTAGATATTTCCATGTTCATACAGATAGAGGGGCTGATATTTCCATGTTCATACAGATAGCGGTTCTGATATTTCCATGTTTATGCAGGTAGAGGTGTAGATATTTCCATGTTTATACAGATAGCAGTGTAGATATTTCCATGTTCATACAGATAGCGGTGTAGCTATTCCCATGTTCATACAGATAGTGGTGTAGATATTTCCATGTTCATCCAGATGGCTGTGTAGATATTTCCATGTTCATACAGATAGCGGTGATGATATTTCCATGTTTATACAGGTAGCGGTGTAGATATTTCCATGTTTATACAGATAGCGGTGTAGATATTTCCATGTTTATACAGATAGCAGTGTAGATATTTCCATGTTTATGCAGATAGCGGTGTAGATATCTCCATCTTAATACAGATGGCTGTGTAGATATTTATATGTTCATACAGATGGAGTTGCAGATATTTCCATGTTCATACAGATTGCGGTGTAGATATTTCTATGTTCATACAGATAGCTGTGTAGTTATTTCCATGTGTAAAGAGATAGCTGTGTAGATATTTCCATGTATATGCAGATAGCAGAGTAGATATTTCCATTTTCAAGCAGATAGCGGTGTAGATATTTCCATGTTCAAACAGATAGCGGTGTAGATATTTCCATGTTCATACAGATAGCGGTGTAGATATTTCCATGTTCATACAGATTGCGGTGTAGATATTTCCATGTTCATCCAGATGGCTGTGTAGATATATCCATGTTCATACAGATAGCGGTGTAGATATATCCATGTTCATACAGATAGCGGTGTAGATATTTCCGTGTTTATACAGGCAGCGTAGTAGATATTTCCATGTTTATACAGATAGCGGTGTAGATATCTCCTTGTTAATACAGATGGCGTTGTAGATATTTAGAGGCTCATACAGATGGCGTTGCAGATATTTCCATGTTCATACAGATGGCGGTGTAGCTATTTCCATGTTCATACAGATAGCGGTGTAGATATATCCATGTTCATAGAGATAGCGGTGTAGATATTTCCATGTTCATACAGATAGCGGTGCTGATATTTCCAAGTTTATACAGATAGCGGTGAAGATATCTCCATCTTAATACAGATGGCGGTGTAGATATTTATATGTTCATACAGACGGCGGTGCACTTATTTCCATGTTCATACAGATGGTGGAGTAGATATTTCCATGTTTATAGAGATAGCGGTGTAGTTATTTCCATGTGTATAGAGATAGATTTTTAGATATTTCCATGTATATGCAGATAGCTGTGTAGGTATTTCTATTTTCATGCAGATAGCCGTTTAGATATTTCCATGTTCAAACAGATAGCGGTGTAGGTATTTCCATGTTCATACAGATAGCGGTGTAGGTATTTCCATGTTTATACAGATAGCGGTGAAGATGTATGCATGTTTTCACAGATAGCGGTGTAGATATTTCCATGTTCATACAGATCGCGGTGTAGATATTTCCATGTTCATTAAGATGGCTGTGTAGACATATCCATGTTCATACAGATGGCGGTGAAGATATTTCCATGTTCATACAGATAGCGGTGTAGATATTTCCATGTTCATACAGATATCGGTGTAGATATTGCCATGTTCATACAGATGGCTGTGTAGATATATCCATGTTCATACAGATGACGGTGAAGATATTTCCATGTTCATACAGATAGCGGTGTAGATATTTCCATGTTAATACAGATAGCGGTGTAGATATTTCCATGTTCATACAGATAGCGGTGTAGATATCTCCATGTTCATACAGATAACTGTGTAGTTATTTCCATGTGTAAAGAGATAGCTGTGTAGATATTTCCATGTATATGCAGATAGCTGTGTAGATATTTCCATTTTCATGCAGATAGCGGTTTAGATATTTCCATGTTCAAACAGATAGCGGTGTAGATATTTCCATGTTCATAGAGATAGCGGTGTAGATATTTCCATGTTCATACAGATAGAGGGGCTGATATTTCCATGTTCATACAGATAGCGGTTCTGATATTTCCATGTTTATGCAGGTAGAGGTGTAGATATTTCCATGTTTATACAGATAGCAGTGTAGATATTTCCATGTTCATACAGATAGCGGTGTAGCTATTCCCATGTTCATACAGATAGTGGTGTAGATATTTCCATGTTCATCCAGATGGCTGTGTAGATATTTCCATGTTCATACAGATAGCGGTGATGATATTTCCATGTTTATACAGGTAGCGGTGTAGATATTTCCATGTTTATACAGATAGCGGTGTAGATATTTCCATGTTTATACAGATAGCGGTGTAGATATTTCCATGTTTATGCAGATAGCGGTGTAGATATCTCCATCTTAATACAGATGGCTGTGTAGATATTTATATGTTCATACAGATGGAGTTGCAGATATTTCCATGTTCATACAGATTGCGGTGTAGATATTTCTATGTTCATACAGATAGCGGTGTAGTTATTTCCATGTGTAAAGAGATAGCTGTGTAGATATTTCCATGTATATGCAGATAGCAGAGTAGATATTTCCATTTTCAAGCAGATAGCGGTGTAGATATTTCCATGTTCAAACAGATAGCGGTGTAGATATTTCCATGTTCATACAGATAGCGGTGTAGATATTTCCATGTTCATACAGATTGCGGTGTAGATATTTCCATGTTCATCCAGATGGCTGTGTAGATATATCCATGTTCATACAGATAGCGGTGTAGATATATCCATGTTCATACAGATAGCGGTGTAGATATTTCCGTGTTTATACAGGCAGCGTAGTAGATATTTCCATGTTTATACAGATAGCGGTGTAGATATCTCCTTGTTAATACAGATGGCGTTGTAGATATTTAGAGGCTCATACAGATGGCGTTGCAGATATTTCCATGTTCATACAGATGGCGGTGTAGCTATTTCCATGTTCATACAGATAGCGGTGTAGATATATCCATGTTCATAGAGATAGCGGTGTAGATATTTCCATGTTCATACAGATAGCGGTGCTGATATTTCCAAGTTTATACAGATAGCGGTGAAGATATCTCCATCTTAATACAGATGGCGGTGTAGATATTTATATGTTCATACAGACGGCGGTGCACTTATTTCCATGTTCATACAGATGGTGGAGTAGATATTTCCATGTTTATAGAGATAGCGGTGTAGTTATTTCCATGTGTATAGAGATAGATTTTTAGATATTTCCATGTATATGCAGATAGCTGTGTAGGTATTTCTATTTTCATGCAGATAGCCGTTTAGATATTTCCATGTTCAAACAGATAGCGGTGTAGGTATTTCCATGTTCATACAGATAGCGGTGTAGGTATTTCCATGTTTATACAGATAGCGGTGAAGATGTATGCATGTTTTCACAGATAGCGGTGTAGATATTTCCATGTTCATACAGATCGCGGTGTAGATATTTCCATGTTCATTAAGATGGCTGTGTAGACATATCCATGTTCATACAGATGGCGGTGAAGATATTTCCATGTTCATACAGATAGCGGTGTAGATATTTCCATGTTCATACAGATATCGGTGTAGATATTTCCATGTTCATACAGATGGCTGTGTAGATATATCCATGTTCATACAGATGACGGTGAAGATATTTCCATGTTCATACAGATAGCGGTGTAGATATTTCCATGTTAATACAGATAGCGGTGTAGATATTTCCATGTTCATACCGATAGCGGTGCTGATATTTTCATGTTTATAAAGAAGCGGTGTAGATATTTCCAAGTTTATACAGATAGCAGTGTAGATATTTCCATGTTCATACAGATAGCGGTGTAGCTATTTCCATGTTCATACAGATAGTGGTGTAGATATTTCCATGTTCATCCAGATGGCTGTGTAGATATTTCCATGTTCATACAGATAGCGGTGATGATATTTCCATGTTTATACAGATAGCGGTGTAGATATTTCCATGTATATACAGATAGCGGTGTAGATATTTCCATGTTTATACAGATAGCGGTGTAGATATTTCCATGTTTATGCAGATAGCGGTGTAGATATCTCCATCTTAATACAGATGGCTGTGTAGATATTTATATGTTCATACAGATGGAGTTGCAGATATTTCCATGTTCATACAGATTGCGGTGTAGATATTTCTATGTTGATACAGATAGCGGTGAAGATGTATGCATGTTTTCACAGATAGCGGTGTAGATATTTCCATGTTCATACAGATAGCGGTGTAGATATTTCCATGTTCATACAGATATCGGTGTAGATATTTCCATGTTCATACAGATGGCTGTGTAGATATATCCATGTTCATACAGATGACGGTGTAGATATTTCCATGTTCATACAGATAGCGGTGTAGATATTTCCATGTTAATACAGATAGCGGTGTAGATATTTCCATGTTCATACCGATAGCGGTGCTGATATTTCCATGTTTATACAGGCAGCAGTGTAGATATTTCCATGTTTATACAGATAGCAGAGTAGATATTTCCATTTTCAAGCAGATAGCGGTGTAGATATTTCCATGTTCAAACAGATAGCGGTGTAGATATTTCCATGTTCATACAGATAGCGGTGTAGATATTTCCATGTTCATACAGATTGCGGTGTAGATAATTCCATGTTCATCCAGATGGCTGTGTAGATATATCCATGTTCATACAGATAGCGGTGTAGATATATCCATGTTCATACAGATAGCGGTGTAGATATTTCCATGTTTATACAGGCAGCGTAGTAGATATTTCCATGTTTATACAGATAGCTGTGTAGATATCTCCTTGTTAATACAGATGGCGGTGTAGATATTTAGAGGCTCATACAGATGGCGTTGCAGATATTTCCATGTTCATACAGATGGCAGGGTAGCTATTTCCATGTTCATACAGATAGCGGTGTAGATATATCCATGTTCATAGAGATAGCGTTGTAGATATTTCCATGTTTATACAGATAGCGGTGCTGATATTTCCAAGTTTATACAGATAGCGGTGAAGATATCTCCATCTTAATACAGATGGCGGTGTAGATATTTATATGTTCATACAGACGGCGGTGCACTTATTTCCATGTTCATACAGATGGCGGTGTAGATATTTCCATGTTTATAGAGATAGCGGTGTAGTTATTTCCATGTGTATAGAGATAGATTTTTAGATATTTCCATGTATATGCAGATAGCTGTGTAGGTATTTCTATTTTCATGCAGATAGCCGTTTAGATATTTCCATGTTCAAACAGATAGCGGTGTAGGTATTTCCATGTTCATACAGGTAGCGGTGTAGATATTTCCATGTTAATACAGATAGCGGTGAAGATGTATGCATGTTTTCACAGATAGCGGTGTAGATATTTCCATGTTCATACAGATCGCGGTGTAGATATTTCCATGTTCATTAAGATGGCTGTGTAGACATATCCATGTTCATACAGATGGCGGTGTAGTTATTTCCATGTGTATAGAGATAGCTGTGTAGATATTTCCATGTATATGCAGATATCTGTGTAGATATTTACATTTTCATGCAGACAGCGGTGTAGGTATTTCCATGTTCAAACAGATAGCGGTGTAGATATTTCCATGTTCATACATATAGCGGCGAAAATATTTCCATGTTCATACAGATAGCGGTGTAGATATTTCCATGTTCATACAGATAGAGGGGCTGATATTTCCATGTTCATACAGATAGCGGTGCTGATATTTCCATGTTTATACAGGTAGCGGCGTAGATATTTCCATGTTCATACAGATAGCGGTGTAGATATTTCCATGTTCATACAGATAGAGGGGCTGATATTTCCATGTTCATACAGATAGCGGTGCTGATATTTCCATGTTTATACAGGTAGCGGTGTAGATATTATGTTTATACAGATAGCGGTGTAGATATTTCCATGTTTATACAGATAGCGGTGTAGATATTTCCATGTTCATCCAGATGGTTGTGTAGATATATCCAAGTTCATACAGATAGCGGTGTAGATATTTCCATGTTCATACAGATAGCGGTGTAGATATTTCCATGTTTATACAGATAGCGGTGAAGATGTATGCATGTTTACACAGATAGCGGTGTATATATTTCCATGTTCATACATTTTGCGGTGTAGATATTTCCATGATCATACAGATGGCTGTGTATATATATCCATGTTCATACAGATGGCGGTGAAGTTATTTCCATGTTTATACAGATAGCGGTGTAGATATTTCCATGTTCATACAGATGGCGGTTCAGATATTTCCATGTTCATACAGATGGCGGTGTAGATATTTCCATGTTCATAGAGATAGCGGTGTAGTTATTTCCATGTGTAAGGAGATAGCTGTGTAGATATTTCCATGTATATGCAGATAGCTCTGTAGATATTTCCATTTTCTTGCAGATAGCGGTGTAGATATTTCCATGTTCAAACAGATAGCGGTGTAGATATTTCCATGTTCATACACATAGCGGTGTAGATATTTCCATGTTTATACAGATTGCGGTGAAGATGTATGCATATTTACTCAGATAGCGGTGTAGATATTTCCATGTTCATACAGATAGCGGTGTAGATATTTCCATGTTCATCCAGATGGCGGTGTAGATATTTCCATGTTCATCCAGATGGCTGTGTAGATATATCCATGTTCATACAGATAGCTGTGTAGATATTTCCATGTTCATACAGGTAGTGGTGTAGATATTTCCATGTACATACACATAGCAGTGTAGCTCTTTCCATGTTCATAGAGATAGCGGTGTAGATATTTCCATGTTCATACAGATAGCGGTGTAGATATTTCCATGTTCATACAGATAGCGGTGCTGATATTTCCATGTTTATACAGGTAGCGTTGTAGATATTTCCATGTTTATACAGATAGCGGTGTAGATATTTCCATGTTTATACAGATAGCGGTGTAGATATTGCCAAGTTTATACAGATAGCGGTGTGCATATCTCCATCATAATATAGATGGGGGTGTAGATATTTATATGTTTATATAGGGGGCGGTGCAGATATTACCATGTTCATACAGATGGCAGTGTAGATATTTGCATGTTTATAGAGATAGCGCTGTAGTTATTTCCATGTGTAAAGAGACAGCTTTGTAGATATTTCCATGTATATGCACATAGCAGTGTAGATATTTCCATTTTCATGCAGATAGCGGTGTAGATATTTCCATGTTCAAACAGTTAGCGTTGTAGATATTTCCATGTTCATGCAGATAGCAGTGTAGATATTTCCATGTTTATACAGATAGCGGTGAAGTTGTATGAATGTTTACACATATAGCGGTGTAGATATTTCCAAGTTCATACAGATAGCGGTGCAGATATTTCCATGTTCATCTAGATGGCTGTGTAGATATATCCATGTTCATACAGATGGCGGTGAAGATATTTCCATGTTCATACAGATAACTGTGTAGTTATTTCCATGTGTAAAGAGATATCTGTGTAGATATTTCCAAGTATATGCAGATAGCTGTGTAGATATTTCCATTTTCATGCAGATAGCGGTTTAGATATTTCCATGTTCAAACAGATAGCGGTGTAGATATTTCCATGTTCATAGAGATAGCGGTGTAGATATTTCCATGTTCATACTGATAGAGGGGCTGATATATCCATGTTCATACAGATAGCGATTCTGATATTTCCAAGTTTATACAGGTAGAGGTGTAGATATTTCCATGTTTATACAGATAGCAGTGTAGATATTTCCATGTTCATACAGATAGTGGTGTAGATATTTCCATGTTCATCCAGATGGCTGTGTAGATATTTCCATGTTCATACAGATAGCGGTGATGATATTTCCATGTTTATACAGGTAGCGGTGTAGATATTTCCGTGTTTATACAGATAGCGGTGTAGATATTTCCATGTTTATACAGATAGCGGTGTAGATATCTCCATCTTAATACAGATGGCGGAGTAGATATTTCTATGTACATACAGATGGCGGTGCAGATATTTCCATGTTCATACAGATAGCGGTGTAGTTATTTCCATGTGTAAAGAGATAGCTGTGTAGATATTTCCATGTATTTGCAGATAGCTGTGTAGATGTTTCCATTTTCATGCAGATAGGGGTTTAGATATTTCCATGTTCAAACAGATAGCGGTGTAGATATTTCCATCTTCATGCAGATAGCGGTGTAGATATTTCCATGTTCATCCAGATGGCTGTGTAGTTATATCCATGTTCATACTGATAGCGGTGTAGTTATTTCCATGCTCATACAGATAGCGGTGTATATACTTCCATGTTCATACAGATTGTGGTGCTGATATTTCCATGTTTATACAGGTAGCGGTGTAGATATTTCCATGTTTATACAGATAGCGGTGTAGTTATTTCCATGTTTATACAGATAGCGGTGTAGATATTTCCATGTTTATGCAGATAGCGGTGTAGATATCTCCATCTTAATACAGATGGCGGTGTAGATATTTATATGTTCATACAGATGGCGGTGCAGACATTTCCATGTTCATACAGATGGCAGTGTAGATATTTCCATGTTCATACAGATAGCGGTGTAGCTATTTCCATGTTCATACAGATAGTGGTGTAGATATTTCCATGTTCATCCAGATGGCTGTGTAGATATTTCCATGTTCATACAGATAGCGGTGATGATATTTCCATGTTTATACAGGTAGCGGTGTAGATATTTCCATGTTTATACAGATAGCAGTGTAGATATTTCCATGTTTATACAGATAGCGGTGTAGATATTTCCATGTTTATGCAGATAGCGGTGTAGATATCTCCATCTTAATACAGATGGCTGTGTAGATATTTATATGTTCATACAGATGGAGTTGCAGATATTTCCATGTTCATACAGATTGCGGTGTAGATATTTCTATGTTCATACAGATAGCGGTGTAGTTATTTCCGTGTGTAAAGAGATACCTGTGTAGATATTTCCATGTATATGCAGATAGCAGGGTAGATATTTCCATGTTTATACAGATAGCGGTGAAGATGTATGCATGTTTTCACAGATAGCGGTGTAGATATTTCAATGTTCATACAGATCGCGGTGTAGATATTTCCATGTTCATTAAGATGGCTGTGTAGACATATCCATGTTCATACAGATGGCGGTGAAGATATTTCCATGTTCATACAGATAGCGGTGTAGATATTTCCATGTTCATACAGATATCGGTGTAGATATTTCCATGTTCATACAGATGGCTGTGTAGATATATCCATGTTCATACAGATGACGGTGAAGATATTTCCATGTTCATACAGATAGCGGTGTAGATATTTCCATGTTAATACAGATAGCAGTGTAGATATTTCCATGTTCATACCGATAGCGGTGCTGATATTTCCTAGTTTATAAAGGAAGCGGTGTAGATATTTCCATGTTTATACAGATAGCGGTGTAGATATTTCCATGTTTATACAGATAGCGGTGTAGATATTTCCATGTTTATACAGATAGCGGTGTGGATATCTCCTTCTTAATACAGATGGCGGTGTAGATATTTATAAGTTCATACAGATGGCAGTGCAGATATTTCCATGTTCATACAGATGGCGATGTAGATATTTCCATGCTCATAGAGATAGCATTGTCGTTATTTCCATGTGTAAAGAGATAGCTGTGTAGATATTTCCATGTATATGCAGATAGCTGTGTAGATATTTCCATTTTCATGCAGACAGCGGTGTAGATATTTCCTTGTTCAAACAGATAGCGGTGTAGATATTTCCATGTTCATACAGATAGCGGTGTAGATATTTCCATGTTCATACAGATAGCGGTGTAGATATTTCCATGTTCATACAGATAGCGGTGTATATATTTCCATGTTCATACAGATAGTGGTGCTGATATTTCCATGTTTATACAGGTAGCGGTGTAGATATTTCCTTGTTTATACAGATAGCGGTGTAGTTATTTCCATGTTTATACAGATAGCGGTGTAGATATTTCCATGTTTATGCAGATAGCGCTGTAGATATTTCCATGTTTATACAGATAGCGGTGTAGATATCTCCATCTTAATACAGATGGCGGTGTAGATATTTATATGTTCATACAGATGGCCGTGCAGATATTTCCATGTTCATACAGATAGCGGTGTAGTTATTTCCATGTGTAAAGAGATAGCTGTGTAGATATTTCCATGTATATGCAGATAGCTGTGTAGATATTTCCATTTTCATGCAGATAGCGGTTTAGATATTTCCATGTTCAAACAGATAGCGGTGTAGATATTTCCATGTTTATACAGATAGCGGTGAAGATGTATGCATGTTTACACACATAGTGGTGTAGATATTTCCATGTTCACACAGATAGCGGTGTAGATATTTCCATGTTCATCCAGATGGCTGTGTAGATATATCCATGTTCATACAGATAGCGGTGTAGATATTTCCATGTTCATACAGATAGTGGTGTAGATATTTCCATGTTCATACAGATAGCGGTGTAGCTATTTCCATGTTCATACAGATAGCGGTGTAGCTATTTCCATCTTCGTACACATAGCGGTGTAGATATTTCCATGTTCATACAGATAGCTGTGCTGATATTTCCATGTTGATACAGGTAGCGGTGTAGATATTTCCATGTTCATACAGATAGCTCTGTAGCTATTTCCATGTTCATACAGATAGCGGTGTAGATATTTCCATGTTCATCCAGATGGCTGTACAGATATATCCATGTTCATACAGATGGCGGTGATGATAATTCCATGTTCATACAGACAGCGGTGTAGATATTTCCATGTTCATACAGATAGCGGTGTAGATATTTCCATGTTCATACAGATAGCGGTGTAGCTATTTCCATGTTCATACAGATATCGGTGTAGATATTTCCATGTTCATCCAGATGGCTGTGTAGATATATCCATATTCAAACAGATGGCGTTGAAGATATTTCCATGTTCATACAGATAGCGGTGTAGATATTTCCATGTTCATACATATAGCGGAGTAGTTATTTCCACGTTCATACAGATAGAGGGGCTGATATTTCCATGTTCATACAGATAGCGGTGCTGATATTTCCATGTTTATACAGGTAGCGGTGTAGATATTTCCATGTTTATACAGATAGCGGTGTAGTTATTTCCATGTTTATACAGATAGCGGTGTAGATATTTCCATGTTCATACAGATAGCGGTGTAGATATTTCCATGTTCATACAGATAGCGGTGTAGATATTTCCATGTTCATACAGATAGCGGTGTATATATTTCCATGTTCAGATAGTGGTGCTGATATTTCCATGTTTATACAGGTAGCGGTGTAGATATTTCCTTGTTTATACAGATAGCGGTGTAGTTATTTCCATGTTTATACAGATAGCGGTGTAGATATTTCCATGTTTATGCAGACAGCGCTGTAGATATTTCCATGTTTATGCAGATAGCGGTGTAGATATTTCCTTGTTTATACAGATAGCGGTGTAGTTATTTCCATGTTTATACAGATGGCAGTGTAGATATTTCCATGTTCATACAGATGGCGTTGTAGATATTTCCATGTTCATACAGATAGCGGTGTAGTTATTTCCATGTTTAAAGAGATAGCTTTGTAGATATTTCCATGTATATGGAGATAGCTGTGTAGATATTTCCATTTTCATGCAGAGAGTGGTGTATATATTTCCATCTTCAGATAGAGGTGTATATATTTCCATGTTTATACAGATAGCGGTGTAGATATTTCCAAGTTTATACAGACAGCGGTGAAGATGTATGCATGTTTAAACAGATAGCGGTGTAGATATTTCCATGTTAATACAGATGGCTGCGTAGATATATCCATGTTCATACCGATTGCGGTGAAGATATTTCCTTGTCCATACAGATAGTGGTGTAGATATTTCCATGTTCATACAGATAGCGGTGTAGATATTTCCATGTTCATCCAGATGGCTGTGTAGACATATCCATGTTCATACAGATGGCGGTGAAGATATTACCATGTTCATACAGATAGCGGTGTAGATATTTCCATGTTCATCCAGATGGCTGTGTAGATATATCCATGTTCATACAGATAGCGGTGTAGATATTTCCATGTTCATACAGATAGCGGTGTAGATATTTCCATGTTCATACAGATAGCGGTGTAGATATTTCCATGTTCATACAGACGGCGGTGTAGATATTTCCATGTTTATAGATATAGCGGTGTAGATATTTCCATGTGTAAAGAGATAGCAGTGTATATATTTCAATGTATATGCAGATAGCTTTGTAGATATTTCCATTTTCATGCTGTTGGCGGTGTAGATATTTACATGTTCAAACAGATAGCGGTGTAGATATTTCCATGTTCATTCAGATAGCTTTGTAGATATTTCCAAGTTCATACAGATAGCGGTGTAGATATTTCCATGTTCATACAGATAGCGGTGTAGATATTTCCATGTTCATACAGATAGCGGTGCTGATATTTCCATGTTTATACAGGTAGCGGTGTAGATATTTCCATGTTTATACAGGTAACGGTGTAGATATTTCCATGTTTATACAGATAGCGGTGTAGATATTTCCATGTTTATTCAGATAGCTGTGTAGATATCTCCATCTTAATACAGATGGCGGTGTAGATATTTATATGTTCATACAGATGGCGGTGCAGATATTTCCATGTTCATACAGATGGCGTTGTAGATATTTCCATGTTCAGATAGCGGTGTAGATACATCCATGTTCATACAGATAGCTGTGTAGATATTTCCATGTTCATACAGGTAGCGGTGTAGATTTTTCCATGTTCATACAGATAGCGGTGCTGATATTTGCATGTTTATACAGGCAGCGGTGTAGATATATCCATGTTTATACAGATAGCGGTGTAGATATCTCCTTCTTAATACAGATGGCGGTGTAGATATTTATAAGTTCATACAGACGTCGGTGCAGATATTTCCATGTTCATACAGATGGCGGTGTAGATATTTCCATGTTTATAGATATAGCGGTGTAGTTATTTCCATGTGTAAAGAGATAGCTGTGTAGATATTTCCATGTATATGCAGATAGCTTTGTAGATATTTCCATTTTCATGCAGATAGCGATGTAGATATTTACATGTTCAAACAGATAGCGGTGTAGATATTTCCATGTTCATTCAGATAGCTTTGTAGATATTTCCATGTTCATACAGATAGCGGTGTAGATATTTCCATGTTCATACAGATAGCGGTGTAGATATTTCCATGTTCATACAGATAGTGGTGCTGATATTTCCATGTTTATACAGGTAGCGGTGTAGATATTTCCATGTTTATAGAGATAGCGGTGTAGATATTTCCATGTTTATACAGATAGCGGTGTAGATATTTCCATGTTTATTCAGATAGCGGTGTAGATATCTCCACCTTAATACAGATGGCGGTGAAGATATTTATATGTTCATACAGATGGCGGTGCAGATATTTCCATGTTCATACAGATGGCGGTGTAGATATTTCCATGTTCATACAGATG
The DNA here is from genome assembly GCF_029281585.2 of Gorilla gorilla gorilla. Lineage (NCBI taxonomy): Eukaryota > Metazoa > Chordata > Mammalia > Primates > Hominidae > Gorilla > Gorilla gorilla. The sequence continues at coordinate 3,040,301 of NC_073231.2, read as the reverse complement.
GCGGTGCAGATATTTCCATGTTCATACAGATGGCGGTGTAGATATTTCCATGTTCATACAGATGGCGGTGTAGATATTTCCATGTTCATACAGATAGCGGTGTAGATATTTCCATGTTCATACAGATAGCGGTGTAGATATTTCCATGTTCATACAGGTTGCGGTGTAGATATTTCCATTTTCATACAGATAGCAGTGCTGATATTTCCATGTTTATACAGGCAGCAGTGTAGGTATTTCCATGTTTATACAGATAGCGGTTTAGATATCTCCTTCTTAATACAGATGGCGGTGTAGATATTTATATGTTCATACAGATGGCGGTGCAGATATTTCCATGTTCATACAGATGGCGTTGTAGATATTTCCATGTTCATACAGATAGCGGTGTAGTTATTTCCATGTGTAAAGAGATAGCTTTGTAGATATTTCCATGTATATGCAGATAGCTGTGTAGATATTTCCATTTTCATGCAGAGAGTGGTGTATATATTTCCATCTTCAGATAGAGGTGTATATATTTCCATGTTTATACAGATAGCGGTGTAGATATTTCCAAGTTTATACAGACAGCGGTGAAGATGTATGCATGTTTACACAGATAGCGGTGTGGAGATTTCCATGTTCATACAGAGGGCTGTGCAGATATATCCATGTTCGTACAGATAGCGGTGTAGATATTTCCATTTTCATACAGATAGCTGTGTAGATATTTCCATGTTAATACAGATGGCTGCGTAGATATATCCATGTTCATACCGATTGCGGTGAAGATATTTCCTTGTCCATACAGATATTGGTGTAGATATTTCCATGTTCATACAGATAGAGATGTAGCTATTTCCATGTTCATACAGATAGCGGTGTATGTATTTCCATGTTGATACAGATAGCGGTGCAGATATTTCCATGTTCATACAGATAGCGGTGAAGATATTTCCATGTTTATACAGATTGCGGTGAAGATATTTCCAAGTTTATACAGATTGCGGTGAAGATGTATGCATATTTACACAGATAGCGGTGTAGATATTTCCATGTTCATGCAGATAGCAGTGTAGATATTTCCATGTTCATACAGATAGCGGTGAAGATGTATGCATGTTTATACAGATAGCGGTGTAGTTTTTTCCGTGTGTAAAGAGATAGCTGTGTAGATATTTCCATGCATATGCAGATAGCTGTGTAGATATTTCCATTTTCATGCAGATAGCGGTTTAGATATTTCCATGTTCAAACAGATAGCGGTGTAGATATTTCCATGTTCATAGAGAGAGCGGTGTAGATATTTCCATGTTCATACAGATAGCGGTGTAGATATTTCCATGTTTATACAGATAGTGGTGAAGATGTTTGCATGTTTACACAGATAGCAGTGTAGATATTTCCATGTTCATACAGATAGCGGTGTAGATATTTCCATGTTCATACAGATAGCGGTGTAGACATATCCATGTTCATACAGATGGCGGTGAAGATATTACCATGTTCATACAGATAGCGGTGTAGATATTTCCATGTTCATCCAGATGGCAGTGTAGATATATCCATGTTCATACAGATAGCGGTGTAGATATTTCCATGTTCATACAGATAGCGGTGTAGATATTTCCATGTTCATACAGATAGCGGTGTAGATATTTCCATGGTCATACAGACGGCGGTGTAGATATTTCCATGTTTATAGATATAGCGGTGTAGATATTTCCAAGTGTAAAGAGATAGCAGTGTATATATTTCAATGTATATGCAGATAGCTTTGTAGATATTTCCATTTTCATGCAGTTGGCGGTGTAGATATTTACATGTTCAAACAGATAGCGGTGTAGATATTTCCATGTTCATTCAGATAGCTTTGTAGATATTTCCATGTTCATACAGATAGCGGTGTAGATATTTCCATGTTCATACAGATAGCGGTGTAGATATTTCCATGTTCATACAGATAGCGGTGCTGATATTTCCATGTTTATACAGGTAGCGGTGTAGATATTTCCATGTTTATACAGGTAGCGGTGTAGATATTTCCATGTTTATACAGATAGCGGTGTAGATATTTCCATGTTAATACAGATGGCTGCGTAGATATATCCATGTTCATACCGATTGCGGTGAAGATATTTCCTTGTCCATACAGATAGTGGTGTAGATATTTCCATGTTCATACAGATAGAGGTGTAGCTATTTCCATGTTCATACAGATAGCGGTGTATGTATTTCCATGTTGATACAGATAGCGGTGCAGATATTTCCATGTTCATACAGATAGCAGTTTAGATATTTCCATGTTCATCCAGGAGGCTGTGTAGATATATCCATGTTCATACAGATGGCGTTGAAGATATTTCCTTGTTTATACAGATAGCGGTGTAGTTATTTCCATGTGTAAAGAGATAGCTGTGTAGATATTTCCATGTATATGCAGATAGCTGTGTGGATATTTCCATTTTCATGCAGATTGCGGTTTAGATATTTCCATGTTCAAACAGACAGCGGTG